>NC_080379.1:51459527-51759527 GCF_014773155.1 Arachis stenosperma | reverse complement strand
CTGACGCGTACGCGTGACGTGCGCAATCTGTAGAATTTACAGAAAATCGCTGACGTGGATTTTGGGCCGCCTTTTGAACCAGTTTTCAACCCAGAAAACACAGATTAGAAGCTGCAGAATGGACAAATCAAGTGGTCCCCACCCATCAGCGAAAGACTTGTTAATTAATTCGAATTTAAATTCAAATCTGATTTTTCGGAAAAGATATTATTTTTAGATAATTAGATTTTAAATTTTTTAGGATTAGTTATAAATAGAAACTCTGTACATTTAGACACGGTACCTAATTGTTACGGGAACCATTATTTTTCCTCTCTGAACCATGAGCAACTAATCCTTCATTGTTAAGGTTAGGAGCTCTGTCTATTTTCATGGATTGATTCGTTTGATCTTTTTAATTTAATTCATGTCTTGATTTATATTTTAATAATTGTTTTCGTTCTTTATTCTATGAATATTGGGTGGATCGGAAGTATGACCCATGTTCTAATTGAGTTCTCGTAAAACTTGGAAAAGCTCTTTACTTGAACAACAGCTTGAAAAAATATTATACTGAATTTTTAATTGTTTGTAATTAACGGGATACGTGACATATAATCCCCTTATTTATGGATAATTAGGATTCTTTTGGCATATAAACTAGAAATTGATCATCATCCTCTAATTGGAATTAATTGACCAAGAAATTGGCGATTAATGAATTTTAGAGGAGACTAGGAAGGTCTAAGGAATTAGGGTCTAGTCACATATAGTTTACCATGAAATTAAATCTTGCATGATTAAATTAATTAGTAATAAAAGTTAAATCCGAAAATTAGATAACTCTGAAACCTTAACTGCTTTCTCAAATATTTTATTCCCAACTCATTGCTGCTTGCTTTCTGAAAATTTTAAAGTACTGTTTAATGCTTTTTGAATATCTCAAAACTATTTTCTGCTTGCCTAACTAAGCTCATCACTCAATAACTGTTGCTTAATCCATCAATCCTTGTGGGATCGACCCTTACTCACGTAAGGTATTACTTGGTACGACCCGGTGCACTTGCCGGTTAGTAGTGTGGGTTGTAAAATCCCGCATCATTTATTCACGTCTAAAAGTGGTTGCTTGATTCAACCCTCATTCTCAACTCAGTTGTGAACCTTCAATTAGCATCATAGCTTAGGCTCATGAGTAAGCTTCACAGCTCGGGGTTAATAATCCATAGCAAACAATGTTGTTGCCCTCACTCTAATGGAGGGACAATCCAATAATAGGCTGCCATTTTTTAATGATACTAACTATGCCTATTGGAAAAAAAGGGTAAGAATATTCATGCAATTCATTGCTTACAACATCTAAAAGATCATTCTCAATGGACGAAATGTTCCTACTAAACTCAATGAAGAAAATACTGTTCCAAAAGAATATATGGAATGGAATAACGGAGACACAAAGAAAATAAAGCTAAATGCCAAAACTATCAATTTAATGCGTTATGCAATTAGCTTTGAGAAATTCAAAAAAGTCTTAACATGCAAACCACAAAGGATATATGGTACAAGCTGCTGCTCACTCATGAAAGAACTTAACAAGTTCGAGAAACTCGAGTTAACAAGCTTATGAAAGAGTACGAAATATTTCTCATGAAGGAAGGTGAAGGCATAGATGAGATGTGTGAAAGATTCTCCGTAATCATCAATAATCTTGATGCTATTGGGAAGAAAGACACTGAGAAAGACCTCCTGAAAAAGATTCTAAGAAGCCTAACTAAAGAATGAAAAATCAAGAGCATAGCAATTGTGAAGACAATGATCTAAAAAGAACCTCCTATGATGAGACGAGAGAAAAATGGTTGGCTTACAAACAACTTGTCATGAACCAGAAAAAAATCTTGCGCTAAAATTCAAGATCTCATCCAAAGATGAAGAATCATAAGATGATCTCTCTGATGATGAGCTTATCTCCTTCGTTTGAAGGCTTAGGAGAATAACGAGACAAAGTGAAAAAAAAAAAGATCTTCTTCAAGGGACTTCAAAAGAGACCAAAGCAAGGTTATCTATCATCACTGTAAAGAATCCAGTCTTCACTGATCTGATTATCCACAAAAAAAAAGAGGATAGCAAAAACGGAGAAGAGAATGTTCTATTGGCATCATGAGAAGATCTCGAAAATGACACTGAAAAAAAAAGATTCTGACCATGAAGCCCAAATTTGTGTCATGGATGATCAAACCGATTATGATGAGGTAAATTATACTAAACTTCCAACTGATCAATTATATTTTATTATTGAAGATTTAATTGAAAATTATGCAAAGCTTTATGAAAAATATAGTAAATGTAAAAAGAAAAATGAAGCCTCAAAATTGAAGAATGCCAAACTCAAGGAACAATTAAGCAAAGCTAAATCCTCTAGTGTTTTGAAATAAGAAATGAGTTTTTGAAAACTGAAATAGAAGATTTAAAAATGAGGAATTCGGCCACTGATATAAGTGATGTTTTTGCAAAAAAAAAAAAAAGAATTGCATGAGAGAATTATGAACTTAAATATTGATTTAGCAAAGTTTTCTCAAGGTTCTGCAAACATGGACAAAGTTCATACTAATCAAAAGCCTCTTTTCATAAAATCCAATTTTGGTTTTGTGGAGGAAAAAAATAGATTTAGAAAATGATTTTGAAGCCTCCTCATCTAAAACCAAAAGGACCGAACTAATTTTTCATAAAAATCAAAAAGGAACTTATATAAAAAACAAGAATCCTCCTCTCAATTCTAAAATTTCAGCAAGAAGCAATACTTGTTTCAATTGAAATAGAGCTAGCATTCTTCTCCTCAATGCTTTATTTACAAAAAGAAAGTTGGTAATCATGTTTATAATATTGTTTGTAATTATAATACTCATAGACAATCAAGAAGAATTAACATAAAAGGATTCACGTTATTAGTTTGGATACCTAAAATTTCTTGAAAGTATTATAGGTTTGTCTTACATCCAAAAAGGAACAAGGACATGTGGTATCTTGATAGTGGATATTCAAGACACTTGATTGGAAAGTCTACATTCTTCATTAATCTAAGTGAATATGTTGGTAGATTTGTGATTTTCAGAGATAATAGTAAAGGAAGATCATAGCCATTGAAAAAGTGGATGTTATTTTAGATGACACAGAGGTTGAAAATGACTTTGGAATATGTGTAGTTCCAAAAATACATGCAACCAAATTTTGCCAAAAACTATTAATCTTTTTTTCTGAACTATCAAAATTTTTTGAATTTTTATCTCTCAGGTCGAGAAAATTTTTTGGGCAGATGATAAACGAGTTCTTTTTTAAGTTGCCACCTTTATATCTTTCTTGAATGTTTTATACAATCTCTGCATTTATTTCGAAAACCTTTTCTTACTTCATTAAAATTATTTTTAGTCAAAATATTTTCTTCATTAATCATTCAATTTATTTTGAAATTTTATTCTAAAATTCTTTTTCAAACCAATTTCAAAATCTTTTCTATTTTAATTTTGCATCAATTATAAATGCCTCTAACTTTTTATAGTCTTTCCACTGCTGTTGTTGCTGAAGTTTGAACCTTTCTTTGTTTGTCACCTTGATGACAAAAGGGAGAAAAAGTAAAGATTAAACTAAGCTTATTCTATTTATGCATTTTATGACCTTATGATCTTATTAGTTTATTCGGTTAGTTTTTGATATCTCTCTTGATTAAGATTTGATATATGCTTTTATATATATATTCGTTTGTTGCTCTAATATATTTAATCATATTGCTTTGATACCTAATGGTTATACACATCAAACTATGTTTAGTATTTCTTTGGCATATGTGTGCTGTTGTTGTAAATGATTACGTTCCACAACTTTTAGCTATTAAACTTGATTAATGGATGCTCATAAATAGGAGTTGCTTCCTGAAATTCAAGAAAATCGTCTCTTTGCTCTCTCCTTTTTAAAATTTAATCATGTTTGTCATCAAAAGGGAGATTGTTGAGTCAATATTTGTTTTGATACCTTATGATAACAAACACAATCAATTATTTTCTAGTTTAACTAATTTATTATGATGATGAGTATTATAAGAATCAATCAAGGATGACATATCAAGCAAGATGGTGTTGAAATAAGAATACAATTAGTTTAATGATAATGACAAATATTAATTTATTGGGTTAAACACCCAATTGTTTTTTGATAAGCTTTTGTTAATGTTACAGACCAAAAAAATAAAAATGTAGCAGCCCAAACAAATTGAAACAAAGAAAAAGGAACTACTCACATCTTCAATCTAAGCCTAAGTAAAAGTAGCAAAAAGATTAATTGGGCTGAATGGTATGTAAAGCCAATCCAAGCCCAAGTTGAAGCTTTTCAAACCAAGGTACAAAAGGAAAAATGTTTTTCTGTTTTGAAAAAAAGGAGAGAGAACCAGAATATGTGTTTGTTTGAGAGCTTTCCTGTGAAGAGTTCAACGTTTTGGACAGTGTTTCTAAGTTAAAAAAGCATTCTGCCAAGATGAAGAGCTTCATCAGAGATAGCTAAATCTGGTTCAACGTATAGTAACAAAGGCTTTTATGCATCAATCTCCTTCATGTTTTACAGTTTTGTATTTTAATTTCAATGTATATCTTTCTGTATTTTCTTTGAGAGGTAAAAGGCTGAAAGAGAGACATTGAGAAAAAGCTTAAGAGTGAAAAAGGCTGAGTGAAACACTTGAAAGAAAAGCCAAGAGTGATTTCAGATTCCTTTTGATTAGGTAAGCACTTAGTGTAAAGAGTATAGGTATTAGTATAACCAAGTCAAGTTTAGGTAGAAACTTGTGTGTTCCAAATAGGATTGTGTGAATCCTAAAAAATTGGTGTATGTAATACTTTGACTATAGTAAAAATTCAAACACTGTTGTGGTGGAGACTGGATGTAGGTTGTATTGTACAAGGCAACTGAACCAGGATACATGACTGTGTCAACTTCATCCTTTCTTTTGTTGTTCTGTTTTCAGAAATTTATGAGACAAAATAAAATTGTCTCTTAAATTTTCTATTGCACTGTTCAAACAGAAATCAAAGTTGAAGTTGTGTTTAAAGACATAATCTATCAAAGTAAAAAAAGGCCATAGATTCAACCCCCTTTCTCTAAGCCTTCAGTAACCTTCAATTGGTATCAAGAGCCAAGGTCTCAAGAATCAAGCCTAACAGCTTGGAGCAAAGATCTAATGGAAAATAATTTGGGTACAATCACAGTTTTCTACACTCTAACAGAAGGTCAGTCAAACAACAGGCCTGATGCACCACTATTTCGTGGTACATCTTGTGCTTAATTAAGTGGATTTTATCCACTAATCTCACATTTATTTATGTAAATTGCATGTTTTACATTTTTCTTCCTGATTTTGTGCTATGATTGAAAACATGTTTCTTTGGTCTTAATTTAGCTAATTTTAATCCTCTCTCATTACCATTCAATGCCTTGATATGTGTGTTAAGTATTTTCAGAGATTACAGTGTAGGAATGGCGTAGAGGATGGAAAGGAAGCATGCAAAAGTGGAAGGAATACAAGAAGCTGAAGGAACAGCAAAGCTGTCAACCCTGACCTCTTCGTACTCAATCGATCATAACTTGAGCTATAGAGATCCAAATGAGGCGGTTCTAGTTGCGTTAGAAAGCTAACGTCCGGGGCTTCGAAATGACATATAATTTCCTATAGTGAACATGCATCTAGGCAACACGCATGCGCGCTAGGCAACACGCATGCGCACTTGACGCGCACGCGCACATTGGCGAAGTGTCCATCGGCGCGCACGCGCACCTGACGCATACGCGCGACATGCGCGACGTACTGCGACTGCAGAAATCACTGGGGGAAATTTCTGGGCTGTTTTTGACCCAGGTTTTTGCCCAGAAAACACAGATTAGAGGCTGCAAGGTGGGGGAATCATCAACGACTTCTCATTCCAAATTTTAGGTTTTAGATGTAGATTCTAGGGAGAGAGGCTCTCTCCTCTCTCTAGGTTTTAGGATTTAGGATTTCTCTTAATTTTAGGTTTATTTCTTCCCAATTCCAGGTTCAATGTTCCTTCAAATTTAGTTTCTCTTCTACTTTTATTTATTCTATTACTTTAATTTATGAATTCTCGTGTTATATTTGACTTAACTTATTAATGTAATTTGAGGTATTTCATGTTTATTGTTTATTTCTCCATTTGTTGTTATTGAATCTCTTGGCTTTGGTTGAGTAATTGGTGACACTTGAGTTATCAAACTCCTTTGTTGATGGATAATTGTTATGTTTGTGCGAGTTGATTTGAATTCCACTAACTCTAGTCTTTCCATAAGAGTTGACTAGGACTTGGGAAATCAAATCAATTTATCGACTTGACATACCTTTATAGTTAGAGGTTGACCAAGTGGAAGCAATGAACAATTCTCATCACAATTGATAAGGATAACTAGGATAGGACATCCAGTTCTCATATCTTGCCAAGAGCTTTTCTAGTTATTAGTTTATAGTATTTCACTAATTTGAATACAATTTTTGTCAAACTTGTTTAAAGAAATTATTATTGGAACATGGTTTAGAGCTCGAACACACAAAACCAGTGTGATTTTGAGCCTAATTGATTGGTTGCATTTTGTCAACCAATATTTTGTTTTGGTGTGTGTTGTTCTCTCTAAAATTGTGATCTATATCTTGCTTAATTCTATATTTCCATGGTTTGATGTATGCATACACTTATATGATTGAGGCCTTTGTTTCTCTGAGCTTACATACCCATATGGCATTACCCTTTCATTATCCCTTGCAAACCAAAGTTGAGCCTATTTTATCCCTTTGTTCTTTACTTTACCACATCACTAACTCTAAGGGAAAACAATAATGTCCCTAATTTGAATCCTTGGTTAGTTTAGAATAGTGAGAGTGCTCACGAATTAAGTGTGGGGAAATTGGGTTTGAAAACATTTGGTTTGAGAATTGGGTGTTGTGTAGTCTTGAGAGAATATGAACAAGAATATTAAGCACATGTTTATGCATGCAATAATTTAATCATATGCATTGAGAAAAACATAAGAAAAGAAAAGAGAAATGAAAAAAAATATGAGAAAAAGAAAAAAAAGAGCAAATAATAAAAAAGGGGCACATAATAAAAGAAAAGAGAAATGAAAAAAAAATATGAGAAAAAGAAAAAAAGAGCAAATAATAAAAAGGGGACAAAATGCCCCAAGTTAAGTAATAATATCAATGCATATGAGTTGTACTTAAATTTGGGATGCTTGAATATGTGCAAAACATGGTTAATATATAAGTTAGGTTGTGTATTTTGATTACATGGATTGTCCTAAGTTAGGTGGGAAGTTTAGGTTAATTAAGGATTCAGATTCTAGTCCACTTGACCAAATACAATCCTACCTTGACCTTAACCCCATTACAACCCTTAAAAGACCTCTTGATATGTGTATCTATGCATTAATTCTTTATTGATTGGTAGAAGAAGAGAAAGCCTTAGAAAGCAAGATTAGTAGAGAATTGAGAGAATCGAACCTTAAACACCTGAGCGATTAGAGTGTATACACCTCCCGTAAGGGTTCGATGCTCGATTCCTTGTTCCCGGCTTTCATGAGCGATTTTCTTTTGCAAGTTTACTTGTACCTTATTTTATGATTTGAATTAGTGAGATCCAGTTCATATTTCTTCTTGAAGAATTTGTTTACTTTTCACCAAGTAGGTAAAAGTATTTTGCATGTAGTTGCATTCATATAAATAGGTTGCATTTCATACATCCTACCATTCCTCTTCACTCTTATAGTTTCTCTTGAGCTTAGCATGAGGACATGCTAATGTTTAAGTGTGGGGAGATTTAATGCACCACTATTTCGTGGTACATCTTGTGCTTAATTGAGTGGATTTTATCCACTAATCTCACATTTATTCATGTAAATTGCATGTTTTACATTTTCCTTCCTGATTTTGTGCTATGATTGAAAACATGTTTCTTTGGTCTTAATTTAGCTAATTTTAATCCTCTGTCATTACCATTTAATGCCTTGATATGTGTGTTAAGTATTTTTAGAGATTACAGGACAGGAATGGCGTAGAGGATGGAAAGGAAGCATGCAAAAATGGAAGGAATACAAGAAGCTGAAGGAACTGCAAAGCTGTCAACACTGACCTCTTCGCACTCAATCGATCATAACTTGAGCTATAGAGGTCCAAATGAGGCAGTTCTAGTTGCGTTGGAAAGCTAACGTCCGGGGCTTTAAAATAATATATAATTTACTATAGTGGCTATGCAGCTAGGTGACGCACACGTGCACATGCGCACATTGGCGAAGAGTCCATTAGCGCACAAGCGCACCTGGCGCGTATGCGCGACATACTGCGACTGCAGAAATCACTGGGGGCGATTTCTGGACTATTTTTTACCTAGTTTTTGGTCCATAAAACACAAATTAGAGGTTGTAGAGTGGGGGAATCATCAACGACTTCTCATTCATAATTTTAGGTTTTAGATGTAGATTTTAGGGAGAGAGGCTCTCTCCTCTCTCTAGGTTTTAAGATTTATGATTTCTCTTAGTTTTAGGTTTATTTCTTCCCATTTCCAGGTTCAATGTTCCTTTAAATTTAGTTTCTCTTCTACTTTTATTTATTCTATTACTTCAATTTATGAATTCTCATGTTAGATTTTATTTCACTTATTAATGCAATTTGAGGTATTTCATGTTTATTGTTTGTTTCTCCATTTATTGTTATTGAATCTCTTGGCTTTGGTTGAGTAATTGGTGACACTTGAGTTATCAAACTCCTTTGTTGATGGATAATTGTTATGTTTGTGCTAGTTGATTTGAATTCCACTAACTCTAGTCTTTCCATAGGAGTTGACTAGGACCTGGGAAATCAAATTGATTTATCCACTTGACATACCTTCATAGTTAGAGGTTGACCAAGTGGGAGCAATGAACAATTCTCATCACAATTGATAAGGATAACTAGGATAGGACATCCAGTTCTCATACCTTGCCAAGAGCTTTTTTAGTTATTAGTTTATTCCTTTTGCCATTTACTATTCTTGCTTCTTATATTAAAAACCCCAAAATATACCTTTACATAACCAATAACAGGAACACTTCCCTGCAATTCTTTGAGAGACGACTCGAGGTTTAAATACTTCGGTTATCAATTTTATTAGGAGTTTGTACTTGCGACAACCAAATTTTTGCATGAAGGGATTCTTTGTTGGTTTAGAAGCTATACTTTCAACGAGCTTTTATTTGTGAATTCTAGACCACGTAAGAAATTTGTTCGTCAAGGCCCCCCTTTTTCAATGGGAAGAACTATGCCTACTGGAAAGAAAGGATGCGAATCTTCATCCAATCCATCGACTACAACATATGGAAGATTGTTGTGAGCGGCCCCAAAATTCCAACAAAGACAAGTGTTGATGGAGTGGTGACTCCAAAAGAGGAAACTGAATGGAATGATGACGACAAGAAGAAAGTGGAACTGAATGCTAAATCCATTAACTTGCTACACTGTGCTATCAGCTTTGAGGTGTACCAAAAGGTGTCCAGATGCAAGATAGCCAAACAAATCTGGGAGAAACTACAGGTTACACACGAAGGCACCAAACAAGTCAAAGAAACAAGGATCGATATGCTGCGAAAAGAGTATGAGATGTTTAACATGAAGGATGGAGAAAGTATTGATGAAATGTTTGAGAGATTCTTAATCATAATCAACAGCCTTGATGCTATGGGTTTAACACACACAAAACAAACCCTAGTGAGAAAAGTCCTTAGAAGCCTCACAAAGGAATGGGAAACAAAAGCCACTGTCCTAGCTGAGAGTAATAACCTAAGTCCTATAACCTATGATAAGCTGAGAAGGAAACTTCTTGCTTATGAAACCACACATATAAGCTAAGACTCAAAGAAAAAGGGAATAACCCTTAAGTCAAAAGTCGAACCAAAAGAGTGTGAATCTAGTGACAGTTTTTCAGATAATGAACTTGTGTTTTTTGCTAGGAGGCTTAGAAGGCTAATGAGGAACAAAGGCAAGTACAAGGGCTCGAGCTCAAAAGAGTACAAGAAGGATATAAGCAAAGTGATTTGCCACAACTGCAAGGAGGCTGGACATCTTAAATACAACTGCTTGAAACTCAAGAAGGAGGATAAAGGAAAGAAAGAAAAGAAGAGAGTGCTCATGCCATCTTGGGAAGATCTTGAGAACGATTCGGATGCGGAAGAAGACTCTGAATGTGAAACTCAAATCTGCTTCACGGCTGGTGAGGATCAACTTGATGAGGTAAATTACTATGACTTGTCCATAGATGATTTACATGTTATCATTGATGATCTCACCCTCAATTCTAAAAAATTGCTGAACAAATACAATAAATGCAAATCTAAAAAAGAAATATTGAAAGTTAAAAATAATTTTTAAAGGAAAGCACAATCTGAACAAATACAATAAATGCTTTGGATATTATTGAAGAAAATAAATTTCTGAAATCTGAACTTGAGAAACTTAAAGGAAAGCACATTGTAAATCATTCTCAAGAGATTGTTGCTGAGAATGAAAAGTTAAATGAAATGATTAAAAGATTGAGTAGTGATTTAGCAAAATTTGCTCATAGTTCTAGTAACTTTGACAAATTACTTGCAAATCAAAGACCATTGCTTGAAAAAACTTATTTAAGCTATGTGACAAAAGAGAGTGCAGTTTTTTATAATTCTTCTACAAAATTCATGGCCTCTTCTTCAAAAACAAAATCCACCATCAACAAATCTGATCTTGGATATGTTCCCACCTATGAAGAGGAATTTGAAAAATCTTATTTTGATGAAACTGCATCATCTTCAAGAACCGAACCCACAACAAACAAGTCGGGTTTGGGCTATGTCTCAAACAATGAGGTTGCTTTCAAAAACCCACAATTTCACAAAAGAACCTCTTATTCAAGAAGCCCATATGCTTTCAAAAATTCTGGTTTGAATGCATTTGCAAAAAGAAATACTAATAACAAAAATAATTTTGTCAAAAGAAATGCCCATTCTTTAAAAACCAGAAAACTTCAGTCTTTTAATTATTTCTAATATCAAAACTTAAATCAATTTCAGCAACATGCATCAGGAAATCATTGCTGTAATTGTAAGAAAATTAGTCACTCTTACTTACAATGCTTTATTGAAAAAAGAAGAGTAGGATACCAAACTTACAATGTTGTTTGTGATTTTAATGCACTTGATATTTTATGCAGATTTGACTAGCATCCAAGAAGAAGAAAGATATGTGGTACTTGGATAGCAGATGCTCTAGGCACATGACAGGAAGGTCAACCTTCTTTATCAAGCTCAACAAATATGATGGAAGGTTTGTGACCTTTGGAGATAAAGGAAAAGGTGAAATTATAGCTGTTGAAAAAGTAGGTAATGATCATTCTATTTTCATTGATGATGTTTTTTGGTTGATGGTTTGAGGCATAATCTTTTGAGTATTAGTCAACTGTGTGACTTGGGTTACTTGGTAATATTCAAAAGATTAGAATGCTGAGTGGTGAGTGAAAAATCTAATGAAGTTGTATTCATAGCAAATCATTGTGATAATGTGTATAGTCTCACTCTTGATTAACTAAATAATCAAAATATAGCCTATTTTCATTTCAAAGAATCTGAAAAGTGGCTATGGTACAAATGATTGGGCCATGCTAGCATGTTTCAAATAAACAAGCTTGTCAAGAAGGGATTAATAAGAGGTCTTCCTTTGATAAATATTGACAAATATATCACTTGTCATGCTTGTTAAATGGAAAAACAAACAAAGAATTCATTTAAATCAAAAGAAGACAACTCTACTAAAAGACCACTTGAATTGCTACATATTGACTTATTTGGTCCAACAAGAACCCAAAGCTTAGGTGGTAAACATTATGGTTTGGTGATTGTGGATAACTACACAAGATTTGGCTGGGTTTTATTTTTTGCACACAAAAATGATACCTTCTCGGCATTTGAAATTTTTAGCAAAAAAATTCAAAATGAAAAGGATTTAAAGATTGCCTCAATAAGAAGTGATCATGGAACTGAATGTGAAAATCAATCATTTGAATCATTTTGTGAGAAATTTGGAATATCACAAAATTTTTCCTATCCAAGAACACCACAACAAAAATGGTGTTGTTGAAAGAAGGAAAAGAAGTATTCAAGAAATGACAAGAGTTATGCTTTGTGAAAGTAATGTTCCAAAATTTCTTTGGGCTAAAGCTGTTAACACGGCTTGCCACATTTTGAATAGAGCAATCATAAGGAAATTTTTTAAGAAAACTCCTTATGAACTTTGAAAAGGTCACCCACCAAATTTGAATTATCTATATATCTTTGGATGTAAATTTTTTTTCCTGAATAACAAAAAAAATCTAGAAAAATTTGATCCAAAGGCATATGAATGTTTATTTGTAGGATATTCCAAAACTAGCAAAGCATATAGAGTTTATCATCAAGATGCTAGAATTATTGAGGAGTCCATACATGTTATCTTTTGTGACATTAACTTGGTTCAAAGTATCTTGGAAGATTGTGATACAGGAAATTAGGTTCAAGGCAACAAAGGAGAAGCCCAACATCATGAGAAAGAAATTTCTGGGCTACCTAAATATGAAATTGCTGCTGTAGAAGATCTTGTAAGAGATAATTATATTTTGTCTCCTGAAACAGGCAAAATTCCTGAGAATACCAGTTCTCTGAATCCCTCAGTGACCAAATCTACTCCTAAGTCCACTAGACCCCGTGAGTGGAGATTTTTAAAGAATTATCCACAAGAATTTGTCATTGGGGATGTCTCTCAAGGTGTCAAAACTTGATCCTCCACTAGAAAAGCAAATGAAGAATCAAACCTAGCTTTTCTCTCTCAAATGGAGCCACAAAACATCAAGGAAGAACTTGATGACCCCTCTTGGGTAAAGGCTATGGAGGAAGAGCTTCGTGAATTTGAAAAGAATCAAGTTTGGACACTTGTTCCAAAGCCAAATGGAAAGAAAGTGACCGGCACCAAGTGGATCTTCAGGAACAAGTTGGGTGAAGATGGAAGCATAGCTAGAAACAAAGGAAGATTGGTGGCACAAGGATATGATCAAGAGAAAGAAATAGACTTTGATGAATCCTTTGTCCCTGTTGCCTGAATGAAAGCCTTAAGACTTCTTCTTGCTTATGCTGCTTATTGTGGTTTTAAATTATTTCAAATGGATGTGAAATATGTATTTTTTAATAGAGTAATAGATAGAGAAGTGTATGTGGCTCAGCCACCTGGCTTTGAAAATAAGAAATTTCCTAATCATGTTTTCAAACTTTCAAAAGTTCTTTATATACTAAGACAAGCACCTAGGGCTTTGTATGAAAGACTTAGTTCTTTTCTCTTAAAAAATGGATTTCAAAAAGACACCACAGATACTACTCTATTTATTAAAAATTCTAATGATTCTTTTATTTTAGTCCAAATTTATGTTGATGACTATTTTTGGATTAGCTAATGAGACCCTTTGTGCTAAATTTAGAAAGCTCATGACAAGTGAATTTGACATGAGTATGATGGGTGAACTTAATTTCTTCCTTGGGCTTCAAATAAAGCAAACTGACAATGGAATTTTTATTCATCGAGAGAAGTATGCCATGGAATTAGTTAAAAAATTTGGTATGAAAAATGCCAAACCCATGGGAACACCCATGCACCCTAACTCAAAGTTAGAAAAGGGTGAAACTAAGAAAGATGTTGATGAGACTAGGTATAGAGGAATGATTAGATATCTTATGTATCTAACTTCCTCTAGACCTGATATTGTGCAAAGTGTTGGAATGTGTTCAAGATTCCAATCAAAACCAAAAAAATCACATCTTTCTGCAGTTAAAAGGATTATTAGATATGTTCATGGCACATCCAATTTTGGTTTATGGTATCCTAAGACTAATGAGTTTTTTGTAGTTGGTTGTTGTGATGTAGACTTTGCCAGAGATAGAGTGGATAGAAGAAGTACATCAGGCATATGCTGTTTTCTTGGAAAGTCCTTAAATGTCTGGTCAAGTAAGAAGTAGTCCACAGTGGTGTTCCAAGGGTTACCTAAAACTGTAGGTCGATCTCGGACGAGTCTATGGTGGTGGTCGGTGCTGCTGTGTCCGACCTGTTTAGAGCTGGTGGAGCTGTGGATCCTTCGTCACCGGAGGGTGGTGGTACCTGCAAGAGACTCCGATGCTTAAGTTAGCACGTGCTTTAGGCAGGTTTTTTGTAGAATCATAGTATGAGTTATACCTCGGTGCTCCAGTGTATTTATAATATTGTGGAGTGACATTTCTGGAGATAAGGTAGTTATCTTATCTTATCTTTGAGTGAAGTCATCTTATCTTTAAGGGGAACCACCTTTATCTTTGTAGGTTTTAACCGCCTTTAGATTTGGGCTGGGTTCCTTTAGTTGGGCCTCTTTTGGGCTTCTCTGACGATTTGGCCGAGCTCTTTTGAGAAGAGGTCGAAAAATCCTGACCTAAAGAGGTCGGTCGACTAGTCGTCAATCAGCCTGGGTCATACAGCTCAACTCAGGGCATGAACAGTGCCCCTGCTTGAGCTTGGTCTTTCTTTTGAGGTCGTGTCTTTGCTAGACTTTGACCCCTTTTGGGAAAGTTGAGCTCGAGCATTTGTTGTTCTATCGATCCGTTTTGTAGAGCTCCTAATAGGTTGCAGAGCGTTTTGTCTCCCCCCTTTTTTAAACTATGTCGCGCGTTTTGCATTTCCTTGGAAACGTGCGAAGGTTTAAATGCTCATTAAACTCTTTGCCGTTTCCCTTGCTTTCCCCCTTTACATTTTATTTTTTAATTTAAAAAAACTCCTCTTTGTATCTTCGTTCGATTTTCAAAGCCTCCTCCTTTCAGTTTCTCTTTTCTTCGCCTTTTACCGTAACTTCCTCCTTCTCTGGACCTTCGTGCTCTTTTCCTCTTTGCTCGAAAAGGTTCTTGTTGGCATCATTTTAGTTATCACTTCCATCTTTGATCGGTTATTGTTCCCTCTCCACTACAGGTTGGTTTGTCTTCTTCTCTCTCTTTTTTACTTTCCACGCCATTTCTGCTTGTGTTGTTTTGGGTTAAAAAGTTTTGATCTTGTATGGATAACATTTGAAAGTTTGGGTTTTTCTGCATCATTGCGCCTGTAATGCATGCTCTGAGGGTTTCTTCAATTTGTATGAATCGTCATTTTGTCAGAGATGGATTTGATCTTTTTCTGTTTGTAGCTTGTGGTAGTGAACTGGTTTTTTTTTCAAAAAGGTTGGATCTTTGATGATTTCTTGCATGGTCTGTTTGATGTTGATGGTTTGATGTTTTGTATGGCATGGATGATTTCCTTTAGATGTGAAAAAAATCCCTTTGCTGATAACTGTAAAAAGATCATAACTTTTGATGACTTTTGCGATTTTTGCCTTTTCTTTGTGGAGTGTCATTGTCAAAGGAGGGTTGTTTTCTTGTCGAGAGATGTGGGGATATAGACTGTAGATTTCCCTCTTTTCCTGGGCTCTTACCTTGTTATTGCCTCCAAAAGATGCCCCCAGACCTTGGTGTGAGTCCTGGGGTTTTCTTTCACTGCCGTGTCTGACTTCTAACATTCGCATGCCATTGTCCGAGCTATCTTTTGTTTTCGTCTGAGCTATTTCCTCATTTGCCCGAGCTATTTTGATTAGTAACTCATTTTTCCTTTTTCTCTCTGTAGGACTAGTTGGCCCATGTCTTCTCGCAAAGATATTGTCGAGATGTCTACTAAGGTCCCGGAGGGCATGTCTGATTGGCTGGATTCTCTTGTCCTGATGTGTGTTAGTGTGGTTCATTCCGAGTACTGCGTGTGACTTAAAAGGCATCATAGGATCTGTGGTAATAGAGATCAGGAGAAAAATTACGAGTTGATAGTGCCTGACCCCGAGGAGAGGGTTTGTTTTCCTTCGTCGTTGAAGGGGGAACGTCCTTTTTTTTATGCGTATGACTACTTTTTTAGCCAAATGAATATCACCATTCCTTTTACTTCCTTTGAGACCAACTTGTTGTGGTTCTGTAACGTAGCTCCTTCTCAGCTTCACCCGAACTCATGGGGTTTCTTAAAAATCTTCCAACTGTTGTGTCAAGAATTGGATGTCCGACCTTCTCAAACACTATTTCTTTATCTTTTTGTTTTGACAAAACCTGGGGTAGCTAAGAAGAAAGCTTCCTGGATTTCTTTCCGTGTTTCCCAAGGGAAAAAAGTGTTCTCCATGTATGATGAATCTTTTAGGGATTTTAAGAACTATTACTTCAAGGTCCGAGCTGTTGAGGGAGCTCGGCCCTTCTTTTTGGATGAGAATGATGCACCTACTGATAAATCACTATTTTATGGTTTATATTGTGTTTAATTGTGTAGTTTTATTATGATCCATACCCACTTTTTCATCGAAATAGCGTGCATTTAGATTTCCTTCCTAAATTCATTACATGTTTGAAAATTGCTTTCTAAAGGCTTTAATTATGTACTTTTAATTCTTCTTTATCCCATTCGATGCCGTGATCTGTGTGTTGAGTGTTTCAGACTTTACAGGGCATGAATGAGTTAGAGATTGCAAAGGAAGCTAGAGAAAAATGGAAGGAACACAAGAATTTGAGGAGATAACCAGCGAGAAGTGACGCGGTCGCATGGCTCACGCGACCGCGCGAAGGAGAGCAAATCGCAGTGACGCGGCCGCATGGATCGCGCGGCCGCACGGATTGGAAAAGCTCAATCGACGTAGAAGCATGGACGACGCGAACGCGTGGCATGGATCGCGCGGCCGCACGGATTGGAAAAGCTCAATCGACGCGGTAGCGTGGACGACGCGAACGCGTGGCATGGAAAAGCGCGAGTGATGCATCCGCATGGGTGACGCGATCGCGTGACATGTGCGATCTGCATAATCTGCAGAATTCGTTGGGGGCAATGTTGGACCCTATTTCGACCCAGTTTTCGGCCCAGTCCAGCAGACTAGAGCCAGAGAATATGCAGAAACAAACACAACATTCATTCTACACAGTTTTTTAGTTTTAGATCTAGTTTTCACTCCTCCTCTAGGTTTTTCTCTTTAGGTTTTAGAATTTAATTTTCAATTGGTCTTAGCATTGGAACATTGAGAAGAGTTATTTCCTCATCAAGACTTCGTCATTCTAGTTCGTTCTCTTAACTTGGTTTATTTCTTCCATGTTCTTTGCTTTGTTCAATTTTGTCATTTGAATACTTTTATGATTATTTAATACAAGAATTATTTCTTTCATTTTAATCCATTTTACCTTCCAATAATCATGTATTCTTTTAATTCCCTTTCATATGTTATGGATTTATTGTTTACAATGAGCGAGTTGTTCCCCTCACTTGATGGGGAGTTGATTGAAAGAAACTCTTGAGTTGGAAGGATTAAAAGGGAATTTGTAACTGGGTTAACTGTTGGATTGCTATCTTGTCACTAACACCAATCCCTTTGAACTAAGTGGGTTGCAACTCGTGAACAGATCTATCATTCCAACTTGTTTGACTTTCCTTTACCTAGTAAAGAATAACTAAACAGAACAACCATTAATTATAAATTAATCCTAAAATCACTCCATCAATAATAGAGATTCTAACTAATCAACTCCCAGTCAATGCTTTTATTTATATTATTCAAATTTCCTCAATTTAATTTTCCATCTACTTAACTCAACTTTTTGAAAACATCTAATTAATAAAATAGCACACTTTCCAGTAACTCATTGGGAGATGACCTGGGACTCAAACTCCGAGTAATTTTAAATTTAAATTCTCTGTGACATATTTCTAAATTGATAGGCAGATTTTCGGTGAGTTAAGAACTATACTGGCAATGTAATTAATTTAATAATTTTTAATTCACCACTTTCTGTGCTCCATCAATTTTTGGCGCCGTTGCCGGGGAGTTGCAATAGAGTGCTAAAGTTATTAATTAGAATTTATTTATTTGCATTTTATTTTGTTGCTGTTAATATGAGCTGCGTGTTTCTTTCGTCAAATGACGCGTTCTCTACCTGACCCTAATTTGCCAATATTCGATCCTGAAATTGAAAGGACTATTTCACGAATAAGGCGAGTTAAGCGTCAGTTAGTCCTCTCTGAGGACGAATCTGAAACGTCAGTTGAGGAAGGAACCAGCCCCCGTCATACTAATCTGGTTGTTTTACATGCAGAAAACATGGCAGCTATGAGAGTTACCATCCAGGAGGAAAGAGCTCCTGATTTTACAATGCAACCGTTCCAAGCGCATCATCCGGCGGTAGCTACAGATTTTGAAATAAAGACCGCACTGCTAAATTTGATGCCCAAGTTTCATGGCTTACCTGCTCAAGAGCCCATCAAGCACTTGAGAGATTTCCAGGCCGCCTGTTCTACTGTCAGGCGTGATGGTACTGATGAAACTTCAATTTTGCTGAAAGCTTTCCCGTTTTCTCTTGAGAGAAAAGTAAGAGAGTGGTACTACACTCAACCTCTAGTGAATATATCCAACTGGGATACACTCAGAAAGGAGTTTTTGGAGAAATTCTTTCCATCTGAAGTTACTGATAAACTGAGGAAGGATATTTCCACCATTGTTCAGGATGACAATGAATCTCTTTTTGAATACTGGGAGCGCTTCAATAATCTTCTGGAAGCATGCTCCCACCACATGATTGATAAGATAGTGTTACTCAGCTACATCACACAGGGTATGAGGTCCCAAGATAAGACCACATTGGAAAGTGCTAGCAATGGGTCTATGAAGAAGTACAAAACCACTGATGAAGCATGGCAATTGATCAGTGATCTAGCTGAATCTACTAGGAACCAAAAGCAAAGGCAAAACCGTTCAAAAGCCATTGCAGAAGTATCCTCTAACAGAGAGACTGCGGCTCTAGCTCAGAGTATATGTGAGATGACCAACTTGCTGAAGCAGATGCAATTGAATCAACAACAAGCTCAGCAAGCTCAACCCCCTCCACCACAGCAAAACCAACAGCTAGTCCCCCAGAGAGTTTGTGGAATCTGTGCTGATTATAGCCACTATACTGATGAATGCCCGCAGCTCCAACAAGAAGACAACATGGTAGCATCCACTCATAATTTCTATGACTGCCCCAACCAAGGGTACAATCAAGGTGGAAACAATAACCATGGATGGCAGGACAATTATAACCAGAATTGGAGGGACAACAATAACAGAGGAGGCAGAGATAATCTAGGAAATCAGAGGTGGAATAATAACAACAACAGGCAGCAGAATCAACCTTACAGAGCACCTCACCTGAGGCAAAACCAAGGACCACAAAATAATCAACAGCAGACCTCTCAATTTAATCATTCTTCTTCATCTCATAATGAAGAGTTACTACAATCTTTTGAGCGAAGACAGCAGGCCATGGAAAACAATATCATGAATAGTATTAATGCCAGTTTGAATGGTCTGACTTCTACTTTGCAAGCTCTTGTCTCACAGATCGGAGCTTCACAAAATTCCAGTAACCAACCTTCAAATTCCACTGGAATCCCCTCTCAACCACTACCCAATCCAAAGGGAGGCATTAATGCCATCACCCTGAGGTCCGGAACCACACTGCAGGAGAGGAACCAGGAGGAGCCAAGCTCACCAGAACACGCCTCGGCTGAAGAGGTGGTAGAAATAGAAGATGATGAAGAAGAAGAAGGCATACAGGACATAGCTGAAGACGAAATAGCTCAACCACAAGAGGAAGCACCAAAAGGCGCAGACACTACAGACAACACTACTCCTATTCCATTTCCACAACTTGCAAGGAAGCCCAGGAAGCAGCTGGAACCCGATCCTAAAATGGTAGAAATATTCCAAAAGGTCGAGGTAACTGTTCCTCTTTTTGATGTTATTCAGCAAGTACCTAAATATGCAAAGTTTCTAAAAGATTTATGTATCCATAAAGATAAAATTAATGAATTAGAAACTATTCCTTTAGGTAGTTCTATATCTGCTTTAATGGGAGGACTACCTGAAAAATGTAGTGATCCAGGTCCTTGTATAGTTAACTGTACTATTGGTGGTGTAGTAATTTATGATTGCATGTGTGATTTAGGAGCATGTGTCACTATAATACCTTTGTCTATATATGATATTTTGAGGCTCCCTCCCTTAAAAAGGTCGGCAGCTCGTTTTGTGTTAGCAGATAAAAGCATTATTACAGTAGCTGGAGTTGCTGAAGATGTTCTGGTGAATATTAAAGGGCTTACATTTCCCACTGATTTTTATATTTTGGAGATGCCCCATAATGATTCAGATAAGCCATCATCAATCCTACTTGGAAGACCATTCCTGAAGACGTCAAAATTCAAATTGGATGTTTTTTCAGGAACATACTCCTTTGAAATAGATGGCCGCATTGTGATCTTTAATCTGAATGGAGTTATTAATAACCCTCCAGAAGATCGCTCTATCTTCCAGTGTGATGTCATAGATGAAAGTGTAGCTGAAGTTCACAAGGAAGAGTTAGAAGAGAGGCACACTGGACAAGATCCAAGTGTGGGGACCCTCTTAACTGACAATGTGGGCACTTCATTATTTTCACAAGCTCCAGATACTCCAGAGCCTACCCATGAACAGAAGTTAGAATTGAAACCACTCCCTCCACATCTCAAATATGCTTATCTTGGAGATGAGCAGAAGTTTCCAGTTATTATTGCAAGAGAACTTACTTCTCAACAAGAAGAGCAGTTACTTGATGTGCTGAGAAAGCATAAGAGGGCAATTGGGTAGAGTTTGGCAGACATAGTAGGAATCAACCCTCAAATATGTGAGCACAGAATATTTTTAGAAGAGGAAGCAAGACCTGTCCGTCAACCCCAAAGAAGATTGAATCCCACCATCTTGGAAGTCGTCAAAAAGGAAGTGACCAGACTATTGGAAGCAAGTATCATATATCCCATTTCAGACAGTGAATGGGTAAGCCCAGTACAAGTGGTGCCCAAGAAGTCTGGAGTCACTACAGTGAAGAATGAGCATGGAGAGCTCATAGCAACTAGAGTTCAGAATGCTTGGAGAGTCTGCATTGATTACAGGCGTCTCAACCAAGCTACCCGTAAGGATCACTACCCACTTCCATTTATTGATCAAATGCTGGATCGCCTGTCAGGTAAATCACATTATTGCTTTTTAGATGGTTACACAGGGTATTTCCAGATTCATATAGCCCCTGAGGATCAGGAAAAGACCACTTTTACATGTCCTTTCGGAACGTATGCTTATAAGAGAATGCCCTTTGGCTTGTGCAATGCACCAGCTACCTTCCAAAGGTGCATGATGAGTCTTTTCTCTGACCTTATTGAGGATTGTATGGAAATTTTATGGACGATTTTGGCATTTATGGTGATTCTTTTAGCCTTTGCTTAGATGGATTATTTAGAGTATTAGATAGATGTGTTAATACAAACCTTGTATTAAATTTTGAAAAATGTCACTTTATGGTGAAATAAGGTATTGTATTAGGACATGTGGTATTTAATAATGGCATTTCTGTAGACCCAGCAAAGGTGAATGTTATTTCTAGTTTACCTTACCCCTCTTCTGTGAGGAAAGTCCGTTCGTTCCTTGGCCATGCAGGTTTTTACAGGAGATTTATTAAGGACTTTAGTAAGGTAGCACTTCCCTTATCCAGATTACTGCAGAAGGATATTGAGTTTGAGTTCAGTGATGATTGCAAACAAGCATTTGATAAGCTGAAGACTGCTCTGACTCAAGCTCCAATTGTGAGAGGACCAGACTGGAGCCAGCCATTTGAAATCATGTGCGATGCTTCCAACCATGCAGTAGGAGCAGCACTGGCTCAGCGTGAAGGTAAGGATCCTTTTGTTATTGCTTATGCATCTAAGACTTTAGACACTGCCCAGTCCAATTATACTACTACTGAGAAAGAGCTTCTTGCTATTGTTTTTGCTCTGGATAAATTCCGGCCTTATTTACTTGGTACTAGAGTAGTAGTGTATTCGGACCATGCAGCTTTAAAGTATCTATTAGCTAAAAAGGAGTCCAAACCAAGACTTATACGTTGGATACTGCTGTTACAAGAATTTGATTTAGAAATAAAGGATAGGAGCGGTAATCAGAATTTAGTAGCAGACCACCTGAGTCGCCTTGAGCATATTAAGGATGATTCTACTCCTATAGATGATAATTTTCCTTTTGATAACCTACAAGCAGTATCTGAGGTAGTCCCTTGGTATGCACCTATTGCTAATTATTTAGTTAGCCGCACATTTCCTCCAAATTTTTCTAAGCATCAAAGAGACAAGCTGAAAAGCAAGTCTAAATATTATATATGGGATGACCCATATTTATGGAGATGTGGTGCTGACCAAGTAATTAGACGCTATGTGCCTGAATCAGAATTTCAGTCCATTTTAGAGGCCTGTCACTCATCTGAGAGTGGAGGACATTTTGGTCCTCAAAGAACAGCTAGAAAAATCTTAGACTGTGGATTCTGGTGGCCTACTCTTTTTAGGGACGCTGCCGAATTTTGTAAATCCTGTCTCCCATGCCAGAAATTTGGTAATATATCCAGGAGGGATGAGATGCCTCAACAAATTATGCTTTTCTGTGAAATTTTTGATGTTTGGGGCATTGACTTCATGGGTCCATTTCCAAATTCTAATGGTTATTTTTATATATTGTTAGCTGTGGATTATGCTTCCAAATGGGTAGAAGCAATTCCTACCCGTACTGATGATGCTAACACTGTTGTTTCCTTTGTGAGAAACCATATTATATGTCGCTTTGGATCACCACGAGCAATCGTGAGCGATCAAGGCACCCATTTCTGTAACAGAAGACTAATAGGATTAATGAAAAAGCATGGGATAATCCATAAAGTCGCAACAGCTTACCATCCCCAAACTAATGGGCAAGCCGAGGTGTCAAACAGAGAAATCAAGCGTATCTTACAAAAGATAGTAAAGCCTCATAGAAAAGACTGGAGCACCAGGCTACAAGATGCACTTTGGGCATATAGAACAGCATATAAGACACCCATTGGGATGAGTCCTTTCCGCTTGGTTTATGGAAAAGCTTGTCATCTCCCAGTTGAAGTAGAACACAGAGTCTTTTGGGCAGTTAAGGAGTGCAACATGGGAATTGATAAAACCGGAGCTGAAAGGAAGTTGCAACTGTAAGAATTGGAGAGCCTTCACCTAGAAGCCTATGAGAACTTAAGAATATACAAGGAGAAGATGAAGGCTGTACATGATCAAAACATCAAGAAGAAAGAGTTCCAACCTGGAGATTTAGTCCTCCTTTACAAATCTCGACTAAGGCTCATGCCAGGTAAGTTGAGATCAAGATGGGAAGGTCCATATAGAGTAGAGAAGGCAGAACTATACGAAGTTTATCACCTAAGCCATCCTTCAAGCTCTGAACTCATTAAAATTAATGGACAACGCCTGAAGCTATACCATGGCGAGAAGAGGCAGAGAAACAAGGAGTTTGAGATCTTCCTCTTAGAAGATCCCCACATAGCAGAAGATTGAGCTAGTGGTGCGTCCAACTTACAGACGTTAAAGCAAAGTGCTAGGTGGGAGACAACCCACCATGGTATGATCTTTCCTTTCTTTATTTTTAGTTTTTCCTATTCAATAACTCTTCTCTTTATTAATACTTTCGTGCATTTGCATTTACATGTTTTTATTTTTCAAAAAAAAAACAAAAAAAAAACACAATTTTTGCTACACGACGCGATCGCATCAGCGACGCATCCGCGTCGCTTGGAGAGAAAGGAAAATTAAAAATGAACAGAGAGTCAAGCTGGAGCGTGGCTGGAGGCGTGCTAATGGCACATATCGACCCACGCGACCGCGTCGCTGACGCGTCCGCGTCGAATGGGAAGTATGGCCTCCCACGCGACCGCGTGCCCTACGCGGCCGCGTGCCCTGGGTTTTCGACGTAAAAGGGTGCACAATGAAATATTGTGTGAGAGTGGTGCTAGATTGGTGCTGAAAGCACAATCCTTATCACACGACCGCGTGCCACACGCGACCGCGTCCTCCATCTTCTGCAGCACACTCACGCGATCGCTTGCCCCACGCGATCGCGTCACCCCAATTTTGGCAGGTAAATTAATTTGAACAGAGAGTTGTGCTGGCGCGAGGCTGCACTCGCGCCAGAAGCATAACATGGGTCACGCGACCGCATGACTTACGCGATCGCGTGCCCATACTTAACGTGCATCCACGCTAACGCGTGCCCCACGCGGCCGCGTCGCATGCGCCGCACAGCTCACCCTAAACTTGCCACATATCTTATCTTTCTCTCCTCCAAATCCTAATTTTTCTTCTCCCTCCTTATTTCTTCCTTTTTCCTTTCTTCTTCCTATCTCACCTGTCACTTTCTCTCTCACCTACATTCCTAAGGTTCTATTTTCTTCTTCCCTCTTCAATTTTCTATCATTCTTATTATTTTATAAGTTATTTTTTTTCTTTTCTTCTTCTTTTCATTATTCTTATTTTCTTTTTTCTTCTTTTCCTTTTTACATGGTGTTAGAAATTTATTTGAGTCCTTATTCCTCATTATATGCTTGTGAATTGTTACAAATTGTTTGACAATTATTATTCTTATTTTTTGAAGGGATTGCTTGCATGTTCACTTTCATACTTTTTATATCTTATCTACCATGCATGCCATGTGTTTGTGAAAAAGCCCATATAGCATTATGCACTTTTCTACATTACTTTACTCTACCATTCAATGCTTGCTTTTCACAAATTCTCTTTGCTATTGTTTTACTTGAATTTAATTGTCAATACAAATAATTTTGGCTTGTTACAACTGATGCTTGGTCCATGCTACTCATGCCCCTTTTCCGGCATGCCAATAAACACCTTGCATCCACTTATGTTTCCATGCACTTCCTACTTTTCATTGATGGCTTTTAACATGTACTCGAGAGCATGTGTTAATATCATTTACATTCTTTTGTACATCCATCACCAATCTTCCGTTCTCTTCCTTGCTGTATATCTATTTGAATTTAATTTACTTTCTCCTCCATTTTTCAGGATGGTTACCAAGAAAGAAAAAGAGAAAGCAAATCCTAAACCCCCAGCAAGAAGAGGAACTAAAAGAGCATTAGTGGCACAGGTCCCTTCAACCGCAGTCAAGCCCTCAACAAAGAGAGTTAAGAGGATAATAAAGGTTGATGAAAAGGAGAAAGCCTTTCCAACAAAGGACACTGCGCGATTTCTCAATCGTTACTGTGAGCAGATGTTCCCTATCCTAGCAGAAAGGAACTATAACAATGAATACCTTCTTATCCTCCCGTCCAATATTGCTTCCTTTGTTGAGCCGCAAATTGAATGAAGACAATGGGGTTTCCTACGGAGACAGCCAAGGCAGGTCAATCTTTCTTGGGTAATTGAGTTCTACTCCAACTTCTACATGCCAACCCTACAGTCTATTTATGTCCAGTAGAAGTAAGTCCCTATTACGGAAGAAGCCATTCAGAAAGCTCTGAGTCTTCCTCCTATTCCAGAAGGAATGGCGCCTTCCAAGAAGCCACACTTAAGCGCCAGAGGTACCAATTTGACTGGGACTCCGTTCTCGGAGTTATCGCACTACCTGACAGCCGTTGGATCTACGGATACCACCGTACCCGCCCTAAGGGAATCTTGGCTTCAGCACTTACCTTGGAGGCTCGCGTATGGGCACAAAAGATGTCCCATTACGTCTTTCCGAGCACTCACAAGTCCTCGTTCACCGCGGACATGGCTGTTCTACTATGGTGCATCCTTACAGACCAACCTTTGAATCTCTCAAGCCATATCCGGAATGCTATGGGACACGTACAAATTGCGGGCAATTTACCTTTTCCCGCCTTGGTCTCCGATCTTGTCTCAGCAGCCGGAGTCGCCCACAGAGCTGGGGACACCAAAGCCGTGCTTCCACGGGATGATCAACATGTCCCTAACGGGAAATACCTCAAACTTCAAGCAGCCACTACAAGCCTCCCTACTGCTCCAGTTGAAGATGATCCTTCTTCAACACCACAAGCACCTACAACTGATGAATTGCTCCAGCAGATAATCAAACGGTTGGATCGGCAAGAACACAAAGCTAAATTGAGAGAGCGCCGCAACAACCGACGATTCAAACACCTCAGGGAGCTACTTAGAGGAGATTGCAAAGACTCTGACACCCCGAAATCCACTTCTTTCACTAGCACAGAGAGCCATGACGGTCTCGATTGTGGAGATACTGCTACCAGCCCATCCCTGTTCCTAACAGATGGCACCGAGGACGGTGCAAAGCCTTAAGTGTGGGGAGGTCGGTCAATACCTAACTTCCGGAGGTAATTTCTCTTCTCTAGCACCAATAATTAGGATATTTTAGTTAGATTTTCTTTCTTTTATAGAATAGAATAAATTGCATAAGTTAGGATAGTTGCATGCATGTTCTACTTGATTGAAAAGACAATAAGTTTCTTCTAAGACTCTATCTTTGGAACAAAAATTTCGCTAATTTTTCAAAAATTTTTTATGATAAATTTGCTTGAGTTGTATTTGGAACATGATGTTTGAGCTAAAGAACACACAACCTATGAAAGATTTGAGCCTTTATGTATGGTTACATTATTTAACCATAATTATTTTATTATTGTGTGTTTACTTCTCTATGATTGTAATCTATATTTTGTTTTATCTTATATGTCCAATATTTATTATATTTGCATGCTTGCACATGATTGAGGCCATTATTTGTTTAAACTCACTTATCCAAATTAAGCCTACCCTTTTCAATTACCTTTGTTAACCACTTTGAGCCTTTAAATCCCATCTGTTCTATATTCCACCGCATTAATAACCTTAAGCTGAAAAACAATTGTATATCCCAAATTGAATCTTTGGTTAGCTTAAGATAAAATTGTGTGTGCTAGCTAAGTATGGGAAATTGTGGGAACAAAGGTTGTTAAAGAAATGTGTCATTTAATAGGAATTTGGATACCTACTCATGTGAAACTACAAGAACCGAAAATCCATGTGCATTGATAAGATATATTTATTTTAATCTTTCAAAAAAAATACTAAATAAATAAATGAATAAATAAGGGGACAAAATTTTCCCAATGTTGAATTCAGAATTCAAATATCAATGCACATATGATAGAACCAAAATATAAGTTGAAACATGAGTATGGATTGGAAAAGGGAATTCTGGGTAGCTAGGTATGAACTTTAAGATTACATTAAAATATATAGGTTCGGTTGAAGCTTGGGTTAATTAAAAATTCAATTTATCAGCTCACTTAACCAAATGTATATCCATACCCTCACCTTGGCTCCATTACAACCTTGAAAAGACCTCATGATGTTTGCATTGGTATATTAACTGTTGTTGATTGGTTAGGAGAAAAACAAAAGTTAGAAAGCATGACTAGAGAAGGATAGAGCGATTACCCTATACACTAGAGATTAGAGCTACATACATTATCAGTGAGGGTTCAATGCTTGAATTTTCATGTTCTCTGCTTTCATGAGCTATCTTCTTGCATTTTTATCTGTGTCACTGTAAAATGATAGAATTAGTAGAATTTGATTTGTAATTGTTTTGAAGAGCTTATTTACTTTTGATCAAGTGGGCAAGAATCATATGATTGCATTTGTTTATATATATATAGGATTGCATTGCATGGGTTTCTACATGTTCATACTTATTCATTTTATCTCCTTCAATTAAGCATCAGGACATGCTAACGTTTAAGTGTGGGGAGGTTGATAAACCACTATTTAATGGTTTATATTGTGTTTAATTGCGTGGTTTTATCATGATCCTTACCCACTTGTTCATCAAAATAGCTTGCATTTAGATTTCCTTCCTGAATTCATTACATGTTTGAAAATTGCTTTGTAAAGGCTTTAATTATGTACTTTTAATTCTCCTTTATCCCATTCGATGCCATGATCTGTGTATTGAGTGTTTCAGACTTTACAGGGCATGAATGAGTTAGAGATTGGAAAGGAAGCTAGCAAAAAATGGAAGGAACACAAGAATTTGAGGAGATAACCAGCGAGAAGTGATGCGGTCGCATGGCTCACGCGACCGCGCGAAGGAGAGCAAATCACAGTGATGCGGCCGCATGGATCGCGCGGCCGCACGGATTGGAAAAGCTCAATCGACGCGGTAGCATGGACGACGCGAATGCATGGCATGGATCGCGCGGCCGCACGGATTGGAAAAGCTCAATCGACGCGGTAGCGTGGACGACGCGAACGCGTGGCATGGAAAAGCGCGAGTGACGCGTCCGCATGGGTGATGCGATCGCGTGACATGTGCGATCTGCATAATCTACAGAATTCGTTGGGGGCAATGTTGGACCCTATTTCGACCCAGTTTTTGGCCCGGAACAGCTGACTAGAGCCAGAGAATATGCAGAAACAAACACAACATTCATTCTACACAGTTTTTTAGTTTTAGATCTAGTTTTCACTCCTCCTCTAGGTTTTTCTCTTTAGGTTTTCGAATTTAATTTTCAATTGGTCTTAGCATTGGAATATTGAGAAGAGTTATTTCCTCATCAAGACTTCGTCATTCTAGTTCGTTCTCTTAACTTGGTTTATTTCTTCCATGTTCTTTGCTTTGTTCAATTTTGTCATTTGAATACTTTTATGATTATTTAATACAAGAATTATTTCTTTCATTTTAATCCATTTTACCTTCCAATAATCATGTCTTCTTTTAATTCCCTTTCATATGTTATGGATTTATTATTTACAATGAGCGAGTAGTTCCCCTCACTTGATGGGGAGTTGATTGAAAGGAACTCTTGAGTTAGAAGGATTGAAAGGGAATTTGTAATTGGGTTAACTATTGGATTGCTATCTTGTCACTAACACCAATCCCTTTGAACTAAGTGGGTTGCAACTCATGAACAGATCTATCATTTCAACTTGTTTGACTTTCCTTTACCTAGTAAAGAATAACTAAACAGAACAACCATTAATTATAAATTAATCCTAAAATCACTCCATCAATAATAGAGATTCTAACTAATCAACTCCCAGTCAAGGCTTTTATTTATATTATTCAAATTTCCTCAATTTAATTTTCCATCTACTTAACTCAACTTTTTGGAAACATCTAATTAATAAAATAGCATACTTTCCTGCAACTCGTTGGGAGACGACCTGGGACTCAAACTCCCAGTAATTTTAAATTTAAATTCTCTGTGACATATTTCTAAATTGATAGGCAGATTTTCGGTGAGTTAAGAACTATACTGGCAACGTAATTAATTTAATAATTTTTAATTCACCACTTTCTGTGCTCCATCACCTACTTTCCCTCTATGCTGGCAAAAGGATGTGGTAGTGACCAGGTATTCCTGGAAAAGTCTAGATGAGGTCGAGCAGGCCTTCATGAGTGTATTAGAGGAAAATTGGGGGAGCCCTCCCCATCTCGATACGAAGAAGTTCTTGGGTGATCATTCCCTTATTCGAGCTGAACTGGGTAGTTGTCGACTTCTTTTAGTTGCTCTTTTATTTATTTGTTTTGCCAATATGTCTCTTTCCTTTTACTGACTTGGTTCTATTGTTCTCTTTGTTTCAGAGATGGTGAAGTCTTCGGATTCAATAAAACATATTCGTAAGGCCAAGAAAGCCACTGCCACTCAGAATTTCTCGGCCAAGGCTGCTGGTGAGGGATCTTCTCAAGCTTCTCTAAAGAAACTGACTTTGGATACTACTGGGGTGAGGAAAATTATCCCAACTCCCCAGGTTCGAGTAGTTCCTTCTGATCCTCCTTATTCAACCTCTGGTGCTGCTTCCTTTCCTATTGTTGGTCCTCCTCCCAAAAAACAGAAGACTACGGAGCCTTATGACTTGGATGCTTCTGACTTTGATGCAGTAGGGTTTGTGGATAATCAAATTGCTCCTTACGGTCGACTTCCGATGGATGATATAGCTTTCATCACCTGAATTTTATCACTAATAATAGCATTCGGATGGCCCATATGGGAGCAGCTTTATTCTGTACTGTTCAGGGTTTGCTTGTCCATGCTACGAAAGCTTTTCTTGAGGATGCCAGGTTAGATTTTAAGAGGGTTAAGGGTGTGAAGGATGAGCTTGATGCTTGGGTGATCAAGTTAAAATTGGACCTAGAGAAAGAAAAGTCTTGAGCTACCAATGCTGAGGTGGCTGCGAACTTGGCTGAAGAGACGACGAAAAAATACAAGGAAAGTTATACTCGTACTTATACCGAGTTGTTGGAACTGAGAGAAAGGCTTGAATCTGCCCTTGCGAATTACGCCAATCTCCAACGTCATCTGGTAGATTCTGTAACGGCTGCTTATGAGAATTTAAAGGCACAGGTCCAAGTTCTAGCTTCTGAACTCGACCTAGCACTTTTCAGCCTGGATAATATGGTAGAGGATGGTAAGATAGTTCCCGCCCCGGATGATGACGAAGAGGAAGGTCCTCCTCCTGAGCCGCCACTCAAAGCTTCTGCTGTCCCGACTTTTTCAACTCCTGCTACTGAGGTCAGCCAACCTGAATCCGACCCCGATGTTCAAATCTTAAATCAGGATGATGGAACTGTGGATGCCACTCCTTTGAAGACCATTCCTCCTTCTACAACTCAGGGTGCTGCTGCGGGGGAGAGCATGGACTCTTGACAACTTATCTTTTGATGTATTTTGTATAGCCCAGTCTGTGGGCTTTTAAACTCTGGTTTTTTGTAATTGAGCCCGGTGTGGCTTTGACACTTTTAGTTGCTTTTCTTAGCAACTTTATTTAGGAAAAACAAACGCTTTTGAACTCTTTGAGGTCGACTTTCGAGTGGCCTTCTGAGTATTTATAGTAGCTTTGCTTCTCTTGATATGTTTGTTTGCAACTTTTGGCACTTCCAGGAATCTTAAGAGTGTTGGAATTTTGTTGTCCGACCACTTTTTGATTGCCTTTCGTTTGCTTATTTCCTGCTTTAGTCGAAGTGACCTTTAAGGCTAGATTTGTTTGTTTATTATCATAGAATACTTTTAAGGTGAGATCGTGGCTCTTTGGGTCAAGATGTGTCCCTTCTAGCACACACCTTCTGTTGGTCGACTTCTCTTGTCGCTCCTTTTTGAGTTATTTTTAGTAATCCATTTTTAATCAGCGCTGGCCAGGCCTCTTTCTATGGATTACTTTTTTATAACTTTGTCGCTTTGATTGGTCTGGTCCGACTTCTTCTTTAGTCGGTTATTTCTAAGTTATTTCTAGTAATCCATTTTTTCTCAGACCTCGTCACGCCTCTTTCTATAGATTACTTTTTATAACTTTTGTAGCTTTGGTCGATTGGTTCCAAGTTATTTTTAGCAATCCATTTTTTCTTAGACCTCGTCAGGCCTCTTTCTATGGATTACTTTTTATAACTTTTTGTAGCTTTCATGTTGATTGGTTCGACTTTTTCATGTCGATCCGTTCTAAGTTATTTTTAGTAACCCATTTTTACTTAGACCTCGTCAGGCCTCTTTCTATGGATTACTTTTTTATAACTTCTTGCATTAATCTGATTTTATCGCTTTTTCATCTTGCCGATTTTGAAGAAATTGGAGGTGAATTTGGTTTTCACCTTGCCGACCTTTGTCGAAATTCGGACAATGAATTCGATTTTTATCGTGGTCGGGTGGTGAATTTGTTTTCACCTTACCGACTTGTAGCTTTGTAATCGAGCGATGAATTTTTTCTTTCAGATTTAATGCGTCCTGGTAGAGAGGCTTTGCAAAGAATATGGAAAATTTTATTCAAATAGAAAAAATAGACATATAGGCAAAAATATATACATGTGGTTGTTTACCCTTCTAAGTCGGGTAATTTTGCAGATCTTGGCTTGGTGCCTCGTTAAAAAACCTTTTCAGGAAAAAGAGTGCACCTTGTCCTAAGATCTTTTATTACCCGCTAACTATAATACCTTCTTAGGTTGTAGGCATGCCATGACCTTGGTAGCTATCGCCCCTCAAGTTCGGACACCCTATAGTAGCCTTTTTCTAGTACCTCTGTAACTCAGTAGGGTCTTTTCCAATTAGCTGCTAACTTTCCTTCTCCTGGTCGACCTGTTCCAATGTCATTGCGGATTAGGATGAGATCGTTGTTGGCAAAAGTTCATCGAACTACTTTCTAATTGTATCTTGAGGCCATTTGACGTTTTAACGCTTCCTCCCTGATCCAAGCTCTCTCTCTTATTTCTGGAAGGAGGTCAAGCTCTTCTCTTTGGTTTTGGGAGTTGATCTCTTCATTGTAGTGGATCATTTTGGGTGATCCTTCTTCGATTTCTACTGGAATTATGGCCTCCATTCCATAAACCAATTGAAAGGGTGATTCCCTTGTTGTGGAGTGTGGAGTTGTTCGATATGCCCGTAGAACTTGTGGGAGCTCTTCAGCCCAAGCTCCCTTTGCGTTCTGTAGTCTCCACTTTAACCCGACTAGTATGACTTTGTTAGCAGCTTCTGCTTGTCCATTAGCCTGGGGGTGTTCTACGGATGTGAATTGGTGCTTTATTTTCAAGTCAGCTGCCAACTTTCTAAAACCCGCATCTGTGAATTGCATGCCATTATCTGTGGTGATGGTGTGAGGAACTCCAAACCTTGTAACAATATTTCTGTATAAGAATTTCTGACTTCTTTGAGCAGTGCCATTAGCTAGGGGCTATGCCTCAATCCATTTTGTAAAGTAATCTACCCCTACAATAAGGAACTTGACTTGTCCTGATCCTTGGGAAAAGGGTCCTAGGAGGTCGAGTCCCCATCTTGCGAATGGCCAAGGTAATGTTATGCTGATGAGTTCCTCTGGTGGGGCGATGTAGAAATTGGCATGTTTTTGGCATGGTGGGCATGTCTTAACGAACTCGGTTGCTTCTTTTTGCAAGGTCGGCCAAAAGAACCCGGCTCGGAGTACTTTTTTGGAGAGAGCTCGTGCTCTGAGGTGATTGCGACACATGCCACTGTGTACTTCTTCTAAAACCTCCTTTGTGTTGGAGGTCGGCACACATTTTAACAGGGGTATTGAAATACCTCTCCTATAAAGGATGTTGTTTATGATGGTGTAGTATTGTGCCTCCCGTTTTAGCCTCTTCGCCTCCTTCTAGTCTGTAGTGTCATCCATCCTTGATCTTGGATTGATATGGCTAGGACCTTTTCTTCCTCCGAAATTGATGGGCTATGCAGTATTTCCTAGACGAGGCTTCTATTATTGCCCCCTGATTTGGTGCTGGCTAATTTTGAGAGTGTGTCAGCTCGGGCATTCTGTTCCCGATGTATATGGTGGACCTCAAATTCTCTGAGTTGTCCGAGCTGTTCCTTAGTTTTGTCCAGGTACTTTTTCATGGTAGAATCCTTAGCTTGGTAGTTCCCCGCTATTTATGAAGTGACTACTTGTGAATCGCTGAAGATGATAAGCTTTTGAACCAGCTAGTAATGCCTCGTATTCAGGCTGGTTGTTTGAAGCAGGGAATTCAAACTTTAAGGAAAGTTCGATTTGAGTTCCCTGATCGCTTTCTATTATCACAACTGCGCCACTCCCAATTTTGTTTGAAGAGCCGTCTACGTAGAGGTTCTATTTTGTAGGAGTTACTGGGGTGTCAGTGTACTCAATAATGAAATCGGCTAAATATTGAAGCTTGATGGCCGTCCGAATTTCATATTGAAGATCAAACTCAGATAACTCAATTGCCCACTGCAGAATTCTTCCAGCTAAGTCGGTCTTCTGTAGAATGCCTTTTATGGACTGGTTGGTCCGGACCTTGATGGTGTGAGCTTGAAAATACGGGCGAAGTCGTCAGAATGTTAGTATGAGAGCATAGGCAAACTTTTCTATCTTTTGATAGTTTAGTTCGGCCCCTTACAGGGCTTTGCTGATGAAGTAGATGGGCTGTTGCCCATTCCCATCTTCTCTGACTAGTGTTGAAGCTATTGCCTGACTTCCTACTGCAAGGTATAATATGAGTGCTTCTCCTTCCCGTGGCCGGGTAAGGATGGGTGGTTGTCCCAGGAATCTTTTGAAATCCTGGAAGGCTTACTCACACTCTGATGTCCATTCGAACCTCTTTTCCTTCCTTAGTGTGGCGTAAAAGGGGAGAGATCTTATGGCCAATACGGCTAGAAACCTAGACAAGGCTGCTATTCTTCCGTTGAGCTGTTGTACTTCTTTGATGTAAGTTGGACTTTTCATATCGGGTATAGCCTGGAATTTATCTGGGTTTGTCTCAATTCCTCTTTGTGTGAGCAAGAAGCCCAAGAACTTGCCAGCTTCTACTACAAAGGTACATTTGGCTGGATTGAGTCGCATACCATGCTTTCTTATGGTGTCGAATACTTTGGTGAGGTTGGACAGTAATGATTCCTCACTCTGTGTTTTTACCGACATGTCGTCTACATATACTTCCATTAGTTTCCCAATGTGTTCTACGAAGACTTTGTTCATCAACTTTTGGTAGGTAGCTCCTGCGTTTTTAAGTCCAAATGGCATGACGACATAACAGTAATTTGCTTTTGGAGTTAGGAATGAGGTCTTTTCCTGATCAGGTGGATACATTAGGATTTGATTGTATCCTGAATAAGTGTCCATGAATGAAAGTTACTTGTATCCGGAGGAGGCATCCACTAGAGCGTCGATGCTTGGGAGTGGATAGCACTACAAGAAAAATACCCATTCAGCCACACTTTTTTTAAGCTACATTTGAAAAGCGTAGCCTATTCATAGAATAGGCTACGCTTTTCTCTGTGTTGCCTTTTTATATGAGAAAAGGATACACAATTGTGGCATCATTTAAAAAATGTAGCCTTAGGTATTTTAGAAATCACTTATAAAGCGTAGCTTTATCTAAATATCTATAATACACTTTTCTCATCAAAGGGAACGCTTTTAGAGAGTAGCTTATTTATTCTATTTCGGGTGCGCTTTTAAAATGTCTCCTGATGATATGAGAATCCTCAATAAAGACTTAGTAAAAAAATTTGTTTGCCCTCCCCCTCACTCACGCAGCAGTGCAGCACACACTCTCATCCTCACTCAACATACACAAACACGAAAGAGAGAAGAAATCAGAGAGGAGAAGGGAAGGAAGGAAAGAGAGGACGACGCCGTCTAGGGCTCCGCCACCGTCGCCATCGTCGTCGAGCGCCAGTGAGAGAGATAGCTCGAGGATGAGAGGAAACGCGATGGAGGAGAGAAAAAGGAGGTGCTCCATCGCCGCTGAAGCTCCACCACCACTGCTAGGGCTTGTTTAAGTCGCCGTTCTACCACCATCGGGCTTCTGTGCCCCTGCCGAGGAGCTCGAAGGGAGGAAGAAGGGATGTATCGCCCCCTTCGTGCTCTGTCGCGGCGCTGCCGTCGATTGGAGCTCGCCGCTGAGCTGCTGCACCGTCTCCAAGCCGTTACGTCACCGCTCATCTATTCACTGTCACTGCTCAACACCATCGTCGTATCCTCTGTCATCAGGTAAGTATTCTCTATTCTGTATCCTCTCTTTCTTGCTCATTCTCTAACTCGCTCTCACTTTGTAGTTCGAAGGTGTGTATGATTTTGATAGTGATGATGAACTGCAATGGCTAATTGAGATACAGAAGGTATGTATCAATTTTCAATTGGTTCTGTGAATTTTTGGGGGTTTTGGGTTCTAATTTTAGGTTTTCTAATTTTGGGGGTTTCGCCTTCTGATTCTCAATTTGTTATGATTCCTTTCTGTGTTTGGCATAAACGGAAGCAATAGGTGCTGGAAATTTCATACGTGCGTGCTAAACTAGGGAAATCATTCTGTAGGAAAGTGTCAAGCTGCAGGAGTTTTCATTGGGTTCATGCCCTTCTAGTATGGGTCTTCAAGGGATGCGTTGGTCAACTATCTTTGATCAGGTTTTACTTCCTTCACATTTCAATATTATAACCTGAAAAATAGTAGTTTTAGATATTTTATTAAGAATATTTGACATGATTATGTTTTAATTCATGATATCCCTATATCATGAATTATTTTTCCACATGGTTTGAGCTAAAGTTGTTCCTGTGAAATCACATGAATGAATTTTTATCCTAAATCTTGATGGTTCTAAGTAAATCAATTGCTCAAGTTTCCAACTGCACTTTGCCAGCTTCAATGAGTAATCAACATTATGTTCCATTTTAGTTTTCTTTTGCACCATCTTTTAAGTGATCCATCTCTACTAGTCCTAGAAGCTGTGCATTCTTTTGTACATTGAGAGGGGTTTGTTCTTGTTTGAGATTCAATGTGTTTAATCTGAGGCATATGCACACGATTGACATATTTTTTTTATGTACTTGGAATTAATCGAAATCCTCTTGAACTTGTTGCAGTATTCAGGTGGTTGCACGAAATGGCTAAAATCCACATCGCCATCATCTTAGTGGGGCTCTGCCTAGTATGCAATTTGGCAGGTTTTGATTCAGACACAAATGAAATGAGCATTTTCTTGGTATTTCACAGTGAGTCCTAAAACTGGGTTTAGATTGGGACACAAATGAAATGAGTATTTTGATGTTTGCTAAGCTTGCAAAGCCATTGATCGGAACTGTTGGGATTGTGATTAATAGTCTTCATATCAAGGTTGATGTGTGTAAAAGCAATGTCCACATTTTGAATTTTGAAGAAGCAAATTTAGAGAAAAAGAAAACATGTGGATATCTTATCTTTACTTCTGGGGCTATGAACTATTGAACTGATTTTCATGCATTAATTAAAAACATGGTTTGGTACTTCATCTTTTTGTTATTAAAATTCATATTCATTTTGCAGCTTCTATTTACACCAATCCTGGATGGAAAAGCACTTTTGTATTCATTTGTATCCTGAATGGCCTGATGTTTCTTCTTGGCTGGTATCTTTCTACTACGTTTGATTTAATTTAATTGTTGTAAGAAAAATAATAAAATTTGAGTTGTGCTATTTTCCATAAAAGACTTCTGTTTGCGGTGCTTTTGTAGAAAGAATATGAACTTCAGTTTTGATGCAACTCTTAGAAATTGTAATGCATTGTGGATTATGAAGCTGATTCTATGTAAATGGATATCAGCTTGATGCCTTTCTTGTAATCATGCTTATTTTGAATTTAAATTTTTGTAGGGAAAGCTTTTTGTGAGAGCCATTCAAGAGCTATGGCAGTGGTGGTCACGGTTATTGCGCATGGTGGTGGATACAGAGGAGGAAGAGGCGGTGGTGATGGTGCTTGCTACAGCTGCGGTGGTAGGTACAACGGCAGAGGCGATGGTGGAAGCTGTAATAACTGTGGGTATTCTGGGCTTTTGCAAGGGACTGCCCAACAAGCTCTCGCTGAAAAATGTAAGTATACAGCTTTAATTTCTCTGATCATTATGTTGTGTTTGAAAAATAGTGGTTTTGCAGAATCTTGTGTCTTTCAAGTAGGATTGATTGAAAATTTTTGGTACCTTTTTGGTTAAAAAATGATGTTAAAACTGAATTTTTGGTTAATTGTAATGATTTTAAAACTGAATTTTAAGATTGAGAAAGTGACTCGTAGAGCACAGGAGCAATTTCAGATGGTTTTAGATGAGAAAAGCAGGTTATCTCTCTTTGTTTTTATCTTTATTTTCTTATTATTTATGTTTTATTTTCTGTCTTTAATCTTTTTGTTACTTTGAATATATTGGGTACTGGATTAGAGTAGCCATAAATAAGAAGAAAATAACATGAAGCTAGGATAAAAGATAAGATGCACAGTAATTTCTGTACGTGTGTTATTCCCAAACATAATATGAAAATTGCACGGAGTATTAGAGACATATTCTCCTGTGTCCCGATCCAATTCTTTATTGCCTCTAACAAGAATTTCCAGGGTAGGGATCTTCTTGAACCATATTTCATGAGATGTGTAGTTTAACGCAGTTATTGTGCCCCAAGGGGAAAATTTCCACCGGTTTTAAGCAGATGAACAAACTTCGAATATCTTATTAAATTTTTCGGTTAACTTAGAAAGGCATAGAAGGCTCATTTACAGATTCCTGTTTCTTGTTGATCTTTCAGATTTGCATTCGATGTTGATCTTGATGCTCCAAAAGTTAGAATTCCTCTCAGATCTCGTGGTTCAACCAGATGTGATAGTCATTTTCTTTTGGACTTTGGTCATTTTACACTACACACTGCGGTATGCTACTTGAGCTGTGGGGAATTGAGTTGCACTTTTGAGCTGTGGGGAATTGAGTTGCACTTTTGTTGTTTGGCCTTTTTATTGACAACGTTGTTTGGCCTTCTATTGTATGATTTGGTGTTTTTACAGGAAAGCCAGTCTGATGAGCAGAGGCATAATCTTTATTCTCGATTTTACATATCAGGATGTGATTTTGCTGCCTTTTTTACGGACTGTGGCTCTGATTTTGGGAGTTGCAGTTTGGTTAAACGAACTCATGATAGTCAAATAATAAGCTCACCACGGGCCAAAGAAGCTGATAATGTGTATCCTGTCATTGATAGGTGTGGAATGGCAGTAGTTGTTAATCAGGTTTGTCTGTCGTGTACTTATCAAAACTGTACTACAGTAATGATCTGCATCGCATTTTTGTTGAGCATAATTTGTTCTTATCCTGTTTGTGCCTCATCCAAGTTACCCATCGACATGTATATCCATTCAAGTGCCAAATCTTTGATGGTAGAATGCTAGTTTCAAAGGTACTTCTGCAAACCTTTTAAAAATGTTTCCGTTAGCGATTATATTTGAGGTAATAACTTTTTTCGTTAAATCAGAAACCTAAATAGCCCTCATCTTACAGGGAATTGGGAATTCAGTTGCTACGTGGCAAACATGTTTTCTGGTGCTTTCGGGGTCATATCTTTATGTATTTGAAACTGCAGAGTCTCAAAGTTACCAGCGATACCTAAGGTTTTAAACCCAACCCTCCTCATCCTTTCCTATTTTAGAACTTTGATATTATTTCCTATTTTAAATTGAAGAGAAGAGAATAAGGAAACATTTATATGGAGAGTGAAATATAGAAATATACTCCAAAGTAGGATGGCCAGTCCATTTGCATGTCCGAAATGGGAACTTCGTTAAAAGTTCAAATAATCATGATGCAGTAATGTCAAGAGGACAGTTACTGATGAGAGAGGCATCCTGGTTTATATTGGCATTTTTTTTTCTCTTTCAAAATGCATCAAGTGGTTTATTTTAAACTGCTTTGTCCTTAGGGAAATTAAAGGCGAAACACCCCATGAAAGTCTTAATGTTGAAAACTAATTAAGTATATCTGAACAATTAATGTATATTTTATATCTGAATTTTTGCCTTGTTAAATATAATTATTTTAATTTTTTATTTTTATAATTGCAAATGTCATTATAAATGTTTTTTTAATTATTTTTTCTATATAATTATGCAGGATAATATTGAGGATGATAATGAAGATTAATCTGTTTATGATTGTGGTTTATTGGCTAAGATGGAGTAGTGTTGGAAATGAATATATGTATGGTTGACAAATAATTTTTATTAGAAGATATTTATGTAGGATATAATATTTTAATTTAGTTTTTCGTAGAGTATTAGTAGTAAATTCTAAGTGATCTGATGCTTATTTTGATAAAGCTATGCTTAATTTAGTGTGAGATGTATGAATATTCAAAATTAACTTCTATTCTAGTATTTTTGGATCATTGTAAATATATATTGTTTACAGATAATTTGTTATTTAGAGAAATTATTTAGTATAATTATATATTTATTTTTATTTTGTAATATTCAACTCATTTAAATAAAAATGCAGAATTATTATACATGTAATCATATTAACTATTATGTTGTATTAATAATTATTAGATATATATATATATATATATATATATATATATATATATATAGAGAGAGAGAGAGAGAGAGAGAGAGAGAGAGAAAAAAACAAGATCTAAGGCTACACTTATATACAGTAGCTATAGTGTGCAAAAAAAAAAAAAAAGACCTAAGGGTACACTTATTTACAGTAGCTATAGTATACAAAAAAAAGAGGGACCTAAGGCTACGCTTATAAAAAGTAGCTATGGAATACAATGTGGCTATGCTTTTCGAGTGATGCAATAGCGTTGAAAAGCGTAGCCTATTCTAGAAAAATGAAAGCTGAAAAGCGTAGCCTTTGGTCCTGGATAGCATCACTTGAAAAGCGTAGCCTATTCCCAAATGCCAAAAGTGTAGCCCTTGGTGCAGAAAAGCGTAGCCTTTGAGAATAGGCAACGGCCGAATAGGAATCACTCAAAAAAGTGTAGCCGTAGCCCAAAAAGTGTAGCCGTAGCCTAAGACATCATTTTTTTCACTTTTGGCTACACTTTTCAAGTGTACCTGAATGGGTGTTTTTCTTGTAGTGTAGGGGTCTTTTGGGCAGGCTTTGTTTAGATCGGTGTAGTCGGTGCACATTCGCCACTTCCCATTTGATTTTTTCATCAAGACAACATTAGCTAGCCATAGTGGGTATTTGACTTCTCTTATGAATTCAGCTTCTAGTAGAGCTTGTACCTGTTCTACCACAGCTTGGGATCTTTCGGGTCCAAGTTTTATACGTTTCTGTTATACTGGCCGAGATCCTGGGTATACTGCCAACTTATGCCTCATTAGTTTGGGGTCTACGCCCGGCATGTCTGCAGCCCTCCATGCAAGGAGGTCGACATTGTTCCTTAAGAACTGAATCAGAGGCTCCTTTAAATCTCCATTTAAGGTTTCCCCAATATTTGTTGTTTTGTCCAGTGTGTCTCCGATCTGAACTTCTTCGATCTCGCCCTCAGGTTAAGGACAAAATTCTTCCTGACCTTGAACTCCACCGAGCTCGATGGTGTGGATTTCTTCTCCTTTGCCCCTGAGATTCAGACTTTTGTTGTAACAGCATCGCGCTATTTTCTAGTCTCCTTTTATCGTAGCGATCCCTTCTGGAGTTGGGAACTTCATGCATAGATGTGGAGTCGAAACTACTGCGGTGAGCTGATTCAGTGTTGTCCGACCTATCAGGGCGTTGTAGGCTGAGCTTACGTCGACTACGATGTAGTCTATGTTGAGTGTCCTTGATCGGGTTCCCTTTCCAAAGGTTGTGTGTAGTGAGATATATCCAAGGGGTTGGATTGGAGTGTCTCCTAGTCCAAACAAGTTGTTCGGATATGCTCTGAGCTCTTTTTCTTGTAAGCCAAGTTTGTCGAAGGCAGATTTAAACAAGATATCCGCCGAGCTTTCTTGGTCCACCAGTGTGCGGTGGAGATTAGCATTGGCCAATATGATAGTAATGACCATGGGATCATCATGTCCTAGGACGATGCCTGTCGCGTCTTCTTGGGTGAAAGTAATAATAGGGAGGTCGGGTGGTCCTTCTCCTCCTTCGACATGATATATTTCTTTAAAGTGCCTTTTGCAAGATGATTTGGAGATTCCTCCTCCTGCGAATCCTCCATTTATCATGTGAACATGCCTCTCCGGGATGTGATGTGGTCAGTTAGCTCGTCCGACCTCTTCGTCCTTTCTTCTTTTTCTGTGTTCATCTGTCTTGTTGGCTAAGTACCGATCTAGTCTCCCTTCTCTTACCAATTTTTTTATGACATTCTTCAAGTCGAAGCACTCGTTGGTAGGATGTCCGTAGATCCGGTGGTATTCACAGTATTCTGTCTGATTTCTTCCTCCTTTTTTGCTTTTGATTAGACGAGGTGGTGGAATCTTCTCGGTGTGGCATACTTCTCGGTAAACCTCCACGAGAGACACCCGAAGAGCCGTGTAATTGTGGTATTTTTTAGGCTTCTCTCCATGTTGATCTTCTTTTTTCTTGGACTTTTTATCTTTATTCCGGGAGGAGTAGGAGAATCCAGGTTTTGAGGTCTCTGTAGCCGAGAATTTTCTTCCATGTTGATATACTTTTCTGCCCATTCTTGCACTTCATTTAAAGACGTTGGGTGCTTCTTTGATATGGAGTGACTGAAAGGTCCTTCTCGAAGGCCATTGATGAGGCCCATGATGGTTGCCTCTGTTGTCAGGCTTTGTATGTCCAAGCATACTTTGTTGAATCTTTCCAATATGTTGGGGCGTGTTTGGCTTTGTCTCTCTGGATAGAGAATCTGGCGAGAAATTTCTTGGCTAAGTCGTCAAAGCTTGTGATGGATCTAGGAGGCAAACTGTCGAACCACTTAATTTCCGTCTTTGTTAGAGTATTTGGGAAGGCTTTGCAATGAATGGCGTCCGAGGCGTCGGTGAAATACATTCTGCTTCTGAAGTTGCTGAGATGATGGTTTGGATCGGAGGTACCATCATATGGGGTCAAGTCCGGAGCTTTAAAATCCTTTGGAACTTTAGCTTTCATGATTTCTTTGGTGAAGGGGTCTTGATCTTTGCGGAAGTTGTCATTGTGACCGGGTTGGATGGTTTTGGTTTTTAGGTCGGCTTCGAGTTTTAGGAGTTTGTCCTCTAACTCTTGGCGTCGTCTAGTTTCTCTTCGAAGGTTCCTCTCGGCTTCCCGTTGATGCTCGGATTCTTTTTTGAGTTGTTGGAGTTGAACTTGTAGTGCCTCAATGATTTTTGTACTCGGTGAACTTTTGTCTTTATTTGGTTGAGATGCATCTTTTGGTGTGGTGTCCGCGTTCTTATGTGGCGTCTTGTTCTCTAGATCAGAGTCGTGGTCGTTGTCAAGGTTGTCCACCATGATGATTGGATGACTTCCAGGTTCCCCGGCAATGGTGCCAATGTTTCGAGGGTTATTTGAAACTGTAGGTCGATCTTGGACGAGATCTGTGGTGGTGGTTGGTGCTGCTGTGTCTGACCTATTTGGAGCTGGTGGAGCTGCGGATCCTTCGTCACCGGAGGGTGGTAATACCTGCAAGAGACTCCGATGCTTAAGTTAGCACGTGCTTTAGGCAGGTTTTTTGTAGAATCAGAGTATGAGTTATACCTGGGTGCTCCAGTGTATTTATAATAATGTGGAGTGACCTTTCTGGAGATAAGGTAGTTATCTTATCTTATCTTTGAGTGAAGTCATCTTATCTTTAAGGGGAACTGCCTTTATCTTTGCAGGTTTTAACTGCCTTTAGATTTGGGCTGGGTTCCTTTAGTTTGGGCCTCCTTTGGGCTTCTCTGGCGATTTGGCCGAGCTCTTTCGAGAAGAGGTCGGAAAATCCTGACCTGAAGAGGTCGGTCGACTTGTCGTCAATCAGCCCGGGTCATATAGCTCGACCCAGGGCATGAACAAGTGGCATTATCCACTGCAGAGGCTGAGTATATTACTGCCTCCTCTTGTTGTTCTCATCTTATTTGGTTGAAAACTCAACTTGTTGATTATAAATTAAATGCTAAAAACATTCCCTTGTTGTGTGAGAATATGAGTGCTATAAATATTTTCAAAAATCCAATTTTGTACTCAAGAACTAAACATATTGAACTGAGATTTCACTCAATAAGGGAACTTGTTCAAAAAAGAAATATTAGCATTCAATTTGTTAAATCAGAGAATCAATTAGCTGATATTTTCACCAAACCTCTGGTTTATAACAGATTTAGTAAACTAAGAACAAATCTAGGCATTCTAAGTTATGATTCCTTATTTGAATCTTGCTGATGTGTTTTGATGACAAGTCATCATATACCCATTTTTCAAGCTAATTTCACTTGTTTTATTAGTCTTTATGCACTTTCTTGCATCCTAAGTAAGTGATTTGGAATGAAAATGCATAACTTCTTTAAATCAAACAACCACCATGAAATTAATGCTAAATCATGAGGTTTAAGCAAGAATTAATTGATTTTTAATGAATTATAAACTGGTGGACGAAATTGTGATCCATATTCTTTGTATTAGTATGAAATCATTATTATGGCACTGGTTGAATTCACAACTCCGTTCAACTAACCAGCAAGTGTACTGGGTCGTCCAAGTAATAAACCTTACGTGAGTAAGGGTCGATCCCACAGAGATTGTTGGTATGAAGCAAGCTATGGTCACCTTGTAAATCTCAGTTAGGCAGATTAAATTTGTTTATGGTTTCAAAAATAGAAATAATAAAATAGAAATAATAAAAGGGATAGAATACTTATGCAGATTCATTGGTGGAAATTTCAGATAAGCGAATGGAGATACTGTATGGCTCAAGAACGCCTACTTTCCTACTGCTTCAACTCAATCCTTCTTACTCCTTTCCATAGCAAGCTGTGTATAGGGGTTCACCGTTCGACGATGGCTACTTTGTATCCTCTCTGGAAAATGGTCCTCTGCGCTGTCACTCGCATGGCTAATCGTCTGGAGGCATCACACTGGCCGAAGGCTACATCCCATCCTCGCAGTGAAAACTACGCTCACACGCTCTGTCACAGCACGGCTAATCACTGGTTGGTTCCCGCTCCTGCTGGAATAGAATCCCTTGATTCTTTTGCGTCTGTCACTAACGCCCAGCACTTGCAAGTCTGAAGCACGTCACAGTCATTCATTACCGGAATCCTACTCGGAATACCACAGACAAGGTTAGACTTTTTTGATTCCCAGGATCCTACTCGGAATACCACAGACAAGGTGAGACTTTCTGGATCCTCATAAATGCCGCCATCTATCTAGCTTATACCACGAAGATTCTGTTGGGAAATCTAAGAGATACACATTCAAGCTCGGTTGCATGTAGAACGGAGGTGGTTGTCAATCACGCGCGTTCATAAGTGAGAATGATGATGAGCGTCACATAATCATCACATTCATCATGTTCTTGGGTGCGAATGAATATCTTGGAATAAGAATAAGAGAGAATTGAATAAAAAGTAATAGTAATTCTATTGAAACTTGAGGTACAGCAGAGTTCTACACCCTTAATCTATGGTGTGCAGAAACTCCACCGTTGAAAATACATAAGTAAAAGGTTCAGGCATGGCCGAATGGCCAGCTCCCTGAGTGATCAAGAGACCGAATAATCAAAGGCTAAACAGTCAAGAGATTAAACTGTCAAAAGATGTCTAATACAATAGTTAAATGTTCTATTTATAATAAACTAGCTCCTAGGGTTTACATGAGTAAGTAATAGATGCATAAATCCACTTCCGGGGCCCACTTGGTGTATGCTTGGGCTGAGCTTGATCAATCCACGAGCTGAGGCTTCTCCTGGAGTTGAACTCCGAGTTATGACGTGTTTTGGGCGTTTAACTCCGGATCATGACGTTTTTCTGGCGTTTAACTCCAGACAGCAGCATGAACTTGGCGTTCAACGCCAAGTTACGTCGTCAATTTCCAAATAAAGTATGGACTATTATAAATTGCTGGAAAGCTCTGGATGTCTACTTTCCAACGCCGTTGAGAGCGCACCATTTGGAGTTCTGTAGCTCCAGAAAATCCATTTCGAGTGCAGGGAGGTCAGATTCCAACAGCATCAGCAGTCCTTTTGTCAGCCTTTTTTTCAGAGTTTTGCTCAAGTCCCTCAATTTCAGCCAGAATTTACCTGAAATCACAGAAAAACACACAAACTCATAGTAAAGTCCAGAAATGTGAATTTAACATAAAAACTAATGAAAACATCCCTAAAAGTAGCTTGAACTTACTAAAAACTACCTAAAAATAATGCCAAAAAGCGTATAAATTATCCGCTCATCACAACACCAAACTTAAATTGTTGCTTGTCCCCAAGCAACTGAAAATCAAATAGGATAAAAAGAAGAGAATATACTATAAATTCCAGAATATCAACGAATATTAATTCTAATTAGATGAGCGGGACTTGTAGCTTTTTGCTTCTGAACAGTTTTGGCATCTCACTTTTTCCTTTGAAGTTTAGAATGATTGGCTTCTCTAGGAACTTAGAATTTTGGATAGTGTTATTGATTTTCCTAGTTAAGCATGTTGATTCTTGAACACAGCTACTTATGAGTCTTGGCCGTGGCCCTAAGCATTTTGTTTTCCAGTATTACCACCGGATACACAAATGCCACAGACACATAACTGGGTGAACCTTTTCAGATTGTGGCTTAGCTTTGCTAGAGTCCCCAGTTAGAGGTGTCCAGAGCTCTTAAGCACACTCTTTTTGCCTTGGATCACGACTTTAACCACTCAGTCTCAAGCTTTTCACTTGGACCTTCATGACACAAGCACATGGTTAGGGACAGCTTGGTTTAGCCGCTTAGGCCTGGATTTTATTTCCTTGGGCCCTCCTATCCATTGATGCTCAAAGCCTTGGATCCTTTTTACCCTTGCCTTTTGGTTTTAAGGGCTATTGGCTTTTTCTGCTTACTTTTTCTTTTTCTTTCTATTTTTTTTTCGCCACTTCTTTTTTTTTTCACAAGCTTTTGCTTTTCACTGCTTTTTCTTGCTTCAAGAATCAATTTCATGATTTTTCAGATCATCAATAACATTTCTCTTTGTTCATCATTCTTTCAAGAGCCAACAATTTTAACATTCATAAACAACAAGATCAGAAAACATATGCGCTGTTCAAGCATTCATTCAGAAAACAAAAAGTATTGTCACCACATCAATATAATTAAATTAAATTCAAGGATAAATTCGAAATTCATGTACTTCTTGTTCTTTTGAATTAAAACATTTTTCATTTAAGAGAGGTGAAGGATTAATGGATTTTATTCATAGCTTTAAGGCATGGTTACATACTAATGATTATGAAGTAAAGACACAAAACATAGATAAACACAACATTAAAAACCGAAAAGCAGAAAGAAATAAGAACAAGGAATGAATCCACCTGAGTGAGGGTGGCGCCTTCTTGAAGGTCCAATGGTGCTTTTTGAGCTCCTCTATGTCTCTTCCTTGCTTCTGTTGAATGATTCCTAGTAATTTTGGTGTTTCTACCCTTAGTTGCTTCCAATATTTGTGTGGAGGACAACTTATCCCCTGAGGTATCTCAGGGATCTCTTGATTTGCAGCCACATGTTCTACCACTGAGCTATGACGGCTTTATAGGAGTCTTTCCATCTCCCAAGACTCAGAGGTGGAAGCTTTTGTCTTCCCTTTGAGGTTTCTCTGGCCTTAGGTGCCATTAATGGTAATGAAAAAGCAAAAAAAAGCTATGCTTTTACCACACCAAACTTAAAAGATTGCTCGCCCTCGAGCAAGAGAAGAAAGAAGAGAAGAAGAAGAAGAAGAAGAAGAAAATGGAGGAGAGTGAGGGGAGATGGAATCGGCTATATGGGTGGGATTGGGTGGGAAAGAGAAGTTGAATTGTAAAGGTAGGTGGGGTGTATGGGGAAGAGTGGATAAATGTGGGTGGTGAATGAAAAACAGAAGGGATGACCATGAATGGAGAGATAAAGGGCGAGGTAGGTGGGGATCCTGTGGGGTCCACAGATCCTGAGGTGTCAAGGAATTCCATCCCTGCACCAAATAGGCATGTAAAATGCCTTTGCACACTATTCTGGCGTTTAAACGCCCATTGGTGCACATTCTGGGCGTTCAACGCCCATGTAAAGCATGTTTCTGGCGTTGAACGCCAGTTTCATGCTTGTTACTGGCGTTCAGCGCCAGCTTTTCTTCTCTGGGCACATTCCTGGCGTTCAGCGCCAGAATGTTGCTTGTTTCTGGCGTTCAGCGCCAGAATGGTGCTCTGTTCTGGCGTTGAACGCCAGCCAGATGCATCTGACTGGCGTTGAACGCCAGCCTGTGCGTCCTCCAGGGTGTGAATTTTTTTCTTCTGCTGTTTTTGATTCTGTTTTTAATTTTTATGATTTTTTGTGACTCCTCAAGATCATGTACCTAATAAAACACAAAATAATAATAATATAGAATAAAATAAAAATTAGATAAATAAAATTGGGTTGCCTCCCAACAAGCGCTTCTTTAATGTCAATAGCTTGACAGTGGCTCTCATGGAGCCACAAGGTGATCAGGTCAATGTTGTATAGTTGCCAACACCAAACTTAGAGTTTGGATATGGGGTCTTAACACCAAACTTAGAGTTTGGTTGTGGCCTCACAACACCAAACTTAGAGTTTGACTGTGTGGGCTCTTCTTGACTCTGAACTGAGAGAAGCTCTTCATGCTTACTCTCTTTTGTCACAGAGGGATGGCCATGTGCCTTAAACACAAGGTAGTCCCCATTCAATTGAAGGACTAATTCACCTCTATTGACATCTATCACAGCTCCTGCTGTGGCTAGGAAAGGTCTTCCAAGGATGATGCAATCATCCTCTTCCTTCCTAGTGTCTAAGATTATGAAATCAGCAGGGATGTAAAGGCCTTCAACCTTTACTAGCACGTCCTCTACTATTCCATAAGCCTGTCTCAATGACTTGTCTGCCAGTTGTAATGAGAACAAGGCAGGTTGTACCTCAATGATCCCCAGCTTCTCCATTACAGAGAGTGGCATAAGATTTATCCCTGACCCCATATCACACAGAGCTTTTTCAAAGATCATGGTGCCTATGGTACAAGGTATTAAGAACTTTCCAGGATCTTGTTTCTTTTGAGGTAGAATTTTCTGAATCCAAGTATCCAGTTCATTAATGAGCAAGGGAGGTTCACTTTCCCAAGTCCCATTACCAAATAACTTGGCATTCAGCTTCATGATAGCTCCTAAATATTAAGCAACTTGCTCTCCAGTCACATCTTCATCCTCTTCAGAGGATGAATAGTCTTCAGAGCTCATGAATGGCAGAAGGAGATTCAATGGAATCTCTATGGTCTCTGTATGAGCCTCAGATTCCTTTGGATCCTGGTGCACAAAATTTCAATCACTACAACTTCGCACAACTAACCAGCAAGTGCACTGGGTCGTCCAAGTAATAAACCTTACGCGAGTAAGGGTCGATCCCACGGAGATTGTTGGTATGAAGCAAGCTATGGTCACCTTGTAAATCTCAGTCAGGCAGACTCAAATGGGTATAGATGATGAATAAAACATAAAGATAAAGATAGAGATACTTATGTATATCATTGGTGAGAGCTTCAGATAAGCGTATGAAGATACTGTCCCTTCCGTCTCTCTACTTTCCTACTGTCTTCATCCAATCCTTCTTACTCCTTTCCATGGCAAGCTATATGTAGGGTTTCACCGTTGTCAGTGGCTACCTCCCATCCTCTCATTGGAAATGTTCAACGCACCCTGTCACGGCACGGCTATCCATCTATCGGTTCTCAATCAGGCCGGAATAGAATCCAGTGATTCTTTTGCGTCTGTCACTAACGCCCCGCCCTCAGGAGTTTGAAGCACGTCACAGTCATTCAATCATTGAATCCTACTCAGAATACCACAGACAAGGTTTAGACCTTCCGGATTCTCTTGAATGCCGCCATCAGTTCTAGCTTATACCACGAAGATTCCGGTTAAAGAACCCAAGAGATAAACATTAGAGCCTTGTTTGCTTGTAGAACAAGAGTGGTTGTCAGTCACTTTGTTCATCAGTGAGAATGATGATGAGTGTCACATAATCATCACATTCATCAAGTTCTTGAGTGCGAATGAATATCTTAGAATAAGAACAAGCGGAATTGAATAGAAGAACAATAGTAATTGCATTAATACTCGAGGTACAGCAGAGCCCCACACCTTAATCTATGGTGTGTAGAAACTCCACCGTTGAAAATACATAAGAACAAGGTCTAGGCATGGCCGTGAGGCCAGCCTCCCAAAGTGATCAAAAGATCTAAAGAACAAAAGATTCCAAAGATCAGAAGATGAAAATACAATAGTAAAAGGTTCTATATATAGAGAACTAGTAGCCTAGGGTGTACAAAGATGAGTAAATGACATAAAAATCCACTTCCGGGCCCACTTGGTGTGTGTTTGGGCTGAGCAATGAAGCATATTTCGTGTAGAGACTCTTCTTGGAGTTAAACGCCAGCTTTTATGCCAGTTTGGGCGTTTAACTCCCATTTTGGTGCCAGTTCCGGCGTTTAACGCTGGGAATTCTGAGGGTGACTTTGAACGCCGGTTTGGGCCATCAAATCTTGGGCAAAATATAGACTATTATATATTGCTGGAAAGCCCAGAATGTCTACTTTCCAACGCCGTTGAGAGCGCGCCAATTGGGCTTCTGTAGCTCCAGAAAATCCACTTCGAGTACAGGGAGGTCAGAATCCAACAGCATCTGCAGTCCTTTTTAGTCTCTGAATCAGATTTTTGCTCAGGTCCCTCAATTTCAGCCAGAAAATACCTGAAATCACAAAAAAATACACAAACTCATAGTAAAGTCCAGAAAAGTGAATTTTAACTAAAAACTAATAAAAATATACTAAAAACTAACTAAATCATACTAAAAACATACTAAAAACAATGCCAAAAAGCGTATAAATTATCCGCTCATCACAACACCAAACTTAAATTGTTGCTTGTCCCCAAGCAACTAAAAATCAAATAAGATAAAAAGAAGAGAATATACTATAGACTCCAAATTATCAATGAAACTTAGCTCCAAATTAGATGAGCGGGACTAGTAGCTTTTTGCCTCCAAACAGTTTTGGCATCTCACTTTATCCTTTGAAATTCAGAATGATTGGCTTCTTTAGGAACTCAGAATCCAGATAGTGTTATTGATTCTCCTAGTTAAGTATGATGATTCTTGAATACAGCTACTTATTGAGTCTTGGCCGTGGCCCAAAGCACTCTGTCTTCCAGTATTACCACCGGATACATACATGCCACAGACACATAATTGGGTGAACCTTTTCAGATTGTGACTCAGCTTTGCTAGAGTCCCCAATTAGAGGTGTCCAGGGTTCTTAAGCACACTCTTTTTGCCTTGGATCACAACTTTATTTCTTTCTTTTTCTTTCTTTTTCTTTCTTTTTCTCCCTTTTTTTCGTTTTTTTTTTGTATTCACTGCTTTTTCTTGCTTCAAGAATCATTTTTATGATTTTTCAGATCCTCAGTAACATGTCTCCATTTTCATCATTCTTTCAAGAGCCAACAATTTTAACATTCATGAACAACAAATTCAAAAGACATATGCACTGTTCAAGCATACATTCAGAAAACAAAAAGTATTGTCACCACATCAAACTAATTAAGCTAGTTTTAAAGATGAATTTGAAATCCTGTACTTCTTGTTCTTTTGTGATTAAAAACAGTTTTCATTTAAGAAAGGTGATGGATTCATAGGACATTCATAACTTTAAGGCATAGACACTAAGACACTAATGATCACAAGACACAAACATAGATAAACATAAGCATGAAAATTTCGAAAAACAGGAAAACAAAGAACAAGGAAATTAAAGAACGGGTCCACCTTAGTGATGGCGGCTTGTTCTTCCTCTTGAAGATCCTATGGAGTGCTTGAGCTCCTCAATGTCTCTTCCTTGTCTTTGTTGCTCCTCTCTCATGATTCTTTGATCTTCTCTAATTTCATGGAGGAGAATGGAGTGTTCTTGGTGCTCCACCCTTAGTTGTCCCATGTTGGAACTCAATTCTCCTAGGGAGGTGTTGATTTGCTCCCAATAGTTTTGTGGAGGAAAGTGCATCCCTTGAGGCATCTTAGGGACTTCATGAGGAGGAGGATCTCTTGTTTGCTCCATCCTTTTCTTAGTGATGGGCTTGAGGTCATGCCTTCTCAGTTGAACCGGCTTCCCTCTTGAATTTCTCTTCCATTGGGCGTCCTCTTCACAGATATCTATGAGGACTTGGTCCAACCTTTTGATCAAAAGTTGACCCTTCTTCATGGCCACAACTTCATAGAAGTGGTCTTGATGCACCCTTGAGATGAATCTCTCCATCTCTCATGACTCGGAGGTAGAAGCTTTTGCCTTCCCTTTCCTCTTTCTAGAGGTTTCTCCGGCCTTGGATGCCATAAATGGTTATGGAAAAATAAAAAGCAATGCTTTTACCACACCAAACTTAAAAGGTTTGCTCATCCTCGAGCAAAAGAAGAAAGAAGAGAGTAGAAGAAGAAGAAATGAGGAAGAAAGGAATGGCTTTGTGTTCGGCCAAAGAGGGGGAGAAGTGGTGTTTAGGTGGTGTGAAAATGAAGGAGTGAAGAAGGGTTTATGGGGAAGAGGTGTTGAGGTGATTGGTGAATGGGTGAAGAAGAAAGAGGGTGGTGGGGTTGGTGGGGATCCTGTGGGGTCCACAGATCCTGAGGTGTCAAGGAAAAGTCATCCATGCACCAAGTGACAAGAAAATTTGCGTTTTGTGCCAAATCTGGCGTTAAACGCCGGGCTGGTGCCCATTTCTGGCATTTAACGCCAGGTTCTTGCCCTTTCCTGGCGTTTAACGCCAGTCTGGTGCCCCTTTCTGGCGTTAAACGCCCAGAACGGTGCCAGACTGGGCGTTAAACGCCCAACTGCTAGCCTTACTGGCGTTTAAACGCCAGCAACATCTTCCTCCAGGGTGTGCTGTTTTTCTTCCTGTTTTTCATTCTGTTTTTGCTTTTTCAATTGTTTTTGTGACTTCTCATGATCATCAACTTACAAAAAACATAAAATAACAAAGAAAAATATAACATTGGGTTGCCTCCCAACAAGCGCTTCTTTAATGTTAGTAGCTTGACAGATGGCTCTCATGGAGCCTCATATTTTCTCAGAGCAATGTTGGAACCACCCAACACCAAACTTAGAGTTTGAATGTGGGGGTTCAACACCAAACTTAGAGTTTGGTTGTGGCCTCCCAACACCAAACTTAGAGTTTGACTGTGGGGGCTCTGTTTGACTCTGAGTTGAGAGAAGCTCTTCATGCTTCCTCTCCGTGGTAACAGAGGGATATCCTTGAGCCTTAAACACAAAGGATTCTTCATTCATTTGAATGATCAGTTCACCTCCATCAACATCAATCACAGCCTTTGCTGTGGCTAGGAAGGGTCTGCCAAGGATGATGGATTCATCCATGCACTTCCCAGTCTCTAGGACTATGAAATCAGCAGGGATGTAATGGTCTTCAATCTTCACCAAAACATCCTCTACAAGTCCATAAGCTTGTTTTCTTGAGTTTTCTGCCATCTCTAGTGAGATTTTTGCAGCTTGTACCTCAAAGATCCCTAGCTTCTCCATTACAGAGAGAGGCATGAGGTTTACACTTGACCCTAAGTCACACAGAGCCTTCTTGAAGGTCATGGTGCCTATGGTGCAAGGTATGGAAAACTTCCCAGGATCTTGTCTCTTTTGAGGTAATTTCTGCCTAGACAAGTCATCCAGTTCTTTGGTGAGCAAAGGAGGTTCGTTCTCCCAAGTCTCATTTCCAAATAACTTGTCATTTAGCTTCATGATTGCTCCAAGGTATTTAGCAACTTGCTCTTCAGTGACATACTCATCCTCTTCAGAGGAGGAATACTCATCAGAGCTCATGAAAGGCAGAAGTAAGTCCAATGGAATCTCTATGGTCTCATTTTGAGCCTCAGATTCCCATGGTTCCTCATTGGGGAACTCAGTGGAGGCTAGTGCACGCCCATTGAGGTTTTCCTCAGTGGCGTTCACTTCCTCTCCTTCCTCTCCAAATTCGGCCATGTTGATGGCCTTGCACTCTCCTTTTGGATTTTCTTCTGTGTTGCTTGGAAGAGTACTAGGAGGGAGTTCAGTAACTTTCTTGCTCAGCTGTCCCACTTGTGCCTCCAAATTCCTAATGGAGGACCTTGTTTCAGTCATGAAACTTTGAGTGGTTTTGATTAGATCAGAGACCATGGTTGCTAAGTCAGAGGTGTTCTGCTTAGAATTCTCTGTCTGTTGCTGAGAAGATGATGGAAAAGGCTTGCCATTGCTAAACCTGTTTCTTCCACCATTATTGTTGTTGAAACCTTGTTGAGGTCTCTCTTGATTCTTCCATGAGAAATTTGGGTGATTTCTCCATGAAGAATTATAGGTGCTTCCATAGGGTTCTCCTAGGTAATTCACCTCTTCCATTGAAGGGTTCTCAGGATCATAGGCTTCTTCTTCAGATGAAGCATCCTTAGTACTGCTTGGTGCATTTTGCATTCCAGACAGACTTTGAGAAATCAAATTGACTTGTTGAGTCAATATCTTGTTTTGAGCCAATATGGCATTCAGAGTATCAATCTCAAGAACTCCTTTCTTCTGATTAGTCCCATTGTTCACAGGATTCCTTTCAGAAGTGTACATGAATTGGTTATTTGCAACCATTTCAATTAGCTCTTGAGCTTCTGCAGGCGTCTTCTTCAGATGAAGAGATCCTCCAGCAGAGCTATCCAAAGACATCTTGGATAGTTCAGAGAGACCATAATAGAAAATACCTATGATGCTCCATTCAGAAAGCATGTCAGATGGACATTTTCTGATCAATTGTTTGTATCTTTCCCAAGCTTCATAGAGGGATTCTCCATCCTTTTGTCTGAAGGTTTGGACTTCCACTCTAAGCTTACTCAATTTTTGAGGTGGAAAGAACTTTGCCAAGAAGGCATTGACTAGCTTTTCCCATGAGTCCAGGCTTTCTTTAGGTTGTGAGTCCAACCATGTCCTAGCTCTGTCTCTTACAGCAAAAGGGAATAGCATAAGTCTGTAAACCTCAGGGTTAACCCCATTAGTCTTGACAGTGTCACAGATTTGCAAGAATTCAGCTAAGAACTGATGAGGATCTTCCAACGGAAGTCCATGGAACTTGCAATTCTGTTGCATTAGAGAAACTAATTGAGGCTTAAGCTCAAAGTTGTTTGCTCCAATGGCAGGGATAGAGATGCTTCTCCCATAGAAGTCGGGAGTAGGTGCAGTAAAGTCACCCAGCACCTTCCTTGCATTGTTGGCATTGTTGTTGTTTTCGGCCGCCATGTGTTCTTCTTCCTTGAAGAATTCGGTTAGGTCCTCTACAGAGAATTGTGCCTTAGCTTCTCTTAGCTTTCGCTTTAAGGTCCTTTCAGGTTCAGGGTCAGCTTCAACAAAAATGCCTTTGTCTTTGTTCCTACTCATATGAAAGAGAAGAGAACAAGAAAATATGGAATCCTCTATGTCACAGTATAGAGATTCCTTGAGGTGTCAGAGGAACAGAAAAATAGAGGGAAGAGGTAGAAGAGTTCGAACTTAGTGAGATAGAGTTCGAATTGTGCATTGAGGAGGAGTGATACTCCGTAAATAGAAGGATGTGAGAAAGAGGGGAAGCAAATTTTTTTTCGAAAATTAGATGAAAGATTTTGAAAACATTTTGAAAAACTTTAATTGATTTTCGAAAACCAAGAGTGGGAAAGAAATCAAGTAATTTTTGACAAAAAATATGATTGAAAACTATTTTTGAAAAAGATGTGATTAAAAAGATATGTTTGAAAAAATTATGCTTTTAAAAAGATATGATTGAAAAGATATGATTTGAAAACAATTTTAAAAAGATTTGATTTTAAAATTAATGACTTGGCTAACAAGAAAAGATATGATTCAAACATTAAACCTTTCTCAACAGAAAAGGCAACATACTTAAAATGTTCAATCAAATCATTAATTGTTAGCAAGTATCTTTGAAAAAGGAAAGAAATTAATTTTGAAAACATTTGATTGAAAAGATTTGATTTGAAAAAGATTTGATTTTGAAAAACTTTGAAAACTTGAAAAAAAAATTGATTTGAAAACAAAATCTTCCCTCTTGTGCCATCCTGGCGTTAAACGCCCAGAATGGTGCACATTCTGGCGTTTAACGCCCAATGCACTACCTTTTTGGGCGTTAAACGCCCAACCAGGCACCCTGGCTGGCGTTTAAACGCCAGTCTGTCCTTCTTCACTGGGCGTTTTAAACGCCCAGCTTTTTCTGTGTAATTCCTCTGCTGCATGTTCTGAATCTTCAGTTCCCTATACTATTGACTTGAAAATAGAACCAAGGTCAAATAAACAATGCATGCATGACACCAAACTTAAAATGAGACACTAGACTGAACAAGAAACATAAAATATTTTTGGGTTTTTTTTATGATTTTCTAAATTTTTTTGGATTTTTCGAAAATTAAGTGGAAGAAGAAAATAAAGGTATCAAAATTCTTAATGAGAATTCCAGGAATCATGCAATGTTAGTCTAAAGCTTCAGTCTAAAGGAATTAGACATGAATAGGCAAGCTTCAGCAGGACATTGCATTCAAGAGCTAAATTGATGATAATCAATCAGTTTTGGTGATGATAAGAACATCACCTTGAAACACTAGAATTCATTCTTAAGAACTCTGAAAAATACCTAATCTAAGCAACAAGATGAACCGTCAGTTGTCCATACACAAAACAATCCCCGGCAACAGCGCCAAAAACTTGGTGCACGAAATTGCAATCACTACAACTTCGCACAACTAACCAGCAAGTGCACTGGGTCGTCCAAGTAATAAACCTTACGCGAGTAAGGGTCGATCCCACGGAGATTGTTGGTATGAAGCAAGCTATGGTCACCTTGTAAATCTCAGTCAGGCAGACTCAAATGGGTATAGATGATGAATAAAACATAAAGATAAAGATAGAGATACTTATGTATATCATTGGTGAGAGCTTCAGATAAGCGTATGAAGATATTGTCCCTTCCGTCTCTCTGCTTTCCTACTGTCTTCATCCAATCCTTCTTACTCATTTCCATGGCAAGCTGTATGTAGGGTTTCACCGTTGTCAGTGGCTACCTCCCATCCTCTCATTGGAAATGTTCAACGCACCCTGTCACGGCACGGCTATCCATCTGTCGGTTCTCAATCAGGCCGGAATAGAATCCAGTGATTCTTTTGCGTCTGTCACTAACGCCCCGCCCTCAGGAGTTTGAAGCACGTCACAGTCATTCAATCATTGAATCCTACTCAGAATACCACAGACAAGGTTTAGACCTTCCGGATTCTCTTGAATGCCGCCATCAGTTCTAGCTTATACCACGAAGATTCCGGTTAAAGAACCCAAGAGATAAACATTAGAGCCTTGTTTGCTTGTAGAACAAGAGTGGTTGTCAGTCACTTTGTTCATCAGTGAGAATGATGATGAGTGTCACATAATCATCACATTCATCAAGTTCTTGAGTGCGAATGAATATCTTAGAATAAGAACAAGCGGAATTGAATAGAAGAACAATAGTAATTGCATTAATACTCGAGGTACAGCAGAGCCCCACACCTTAATCTATGGTGTGTAGAAACTCCACCGTTGAAAATACATAAGAACAAGGTCTAGGCATGGCCGTGAGGCCAGCCTCCCAAAGTGATCAAAAGATCTAAAGAACAAAAGATTCCAAAGATCAGAAGATGAAAATACAATAGTAAAAGGTTCTATATATAGAGAACTAGTAGCCTAGGGTGTACAAAGATGAGTAAATGACATAAAAATCCACTTCCGGGCCCACTTGGTGTGTGTTTGGGCTGAGCAATGAAGCATATTTCGTGTAGAGACTCTTCTTGGAGTTAAACGCCAGCTTTTATGCCAGTTTGGGCGTTTAACTCCCATTTTGGTGCCAGTTCCGGCGTTTAACGCTGGGAATTCTGAGGGTGACTTTGAACGCCGGTTTGGGCCATCAAATCTTGGGCAAAGTATGGACTATCATATATTGCTGGAAAGCCCAGGATGTCTACTTTCCAACGCCGTTGAGAGCGTGCCAATTGGGCTTCTGTAGCTCCAGAAAATCCACTTCGAGTACAGGGATCCAACAGCATCTGCAGTCCTTTTTAGTCTCTGAATCAGATTTTTGCTCAGGTCCCTCAATTTCAGCCAGAAAATACCTGAAATCACAGAAAAACACACAAACTCATAGTAAAGTCCAGAAAAGTGAATTTTAACTAAAAACTAATAAAAATATATTAAAAACTAACTAAATCATACTAAAAACATACTAAAAACAATGCCAAAAAGCGTATAAATTATCCGCTCATCAGATCCTTAATAGGAAACTCCTTCTTGCTTGAGGAACGTCCCAGGAGGTCTTCCTCACTAGGAATTTCGTCCTCCTCCTCCCTTGTGCATTCGGCCATATTGACTATGTCAATGGCTTTGCACTCTCCTTTTGGATTCTCTTCTGTATTGCTTGGGAGAACACTGGGAGGAGTTTCAATGACTTTCTTACTCAGCTGGCCCACTTGTGCCTCCAGATTTCTAATGGAGGATCTTGTTTCACTCATGAAACTGAAAGTGGCCTTTGACAGATCAGAGACTACATTGGCTAAATTAGAGGTGTTTTGTTCAGAATTCTCTGTCTGTTGCTGAGAAGATGATGGATATGGCTTGCTATTGTTCAACCTGTTGCGTCCACCATTGTTAAAGCCTTGTTGAGGCTTTTGTTGATCCTTCCATGAGAAATTTGAATGATTTCTCCATGATGGGTTATAAGTGTTTCCATAAGGTTCACCCATGTAATTAACCTCTGCCATGGCAGGGTTTTCAGGATCATAAGCTTCTTCAGAAGCTGCTTCTCTAGTACTGTTGGATGCATGTTGCCATCCATTCAGATTTTGAGAGATCATGTTGACCTGTTGAGTCAACACTTTGTTCTGAGCCAATATGGCATTCAGAGTATCAATTTCAAGAACTCCTTTCTTCTGAGGTATCCCATTATTCACGGAATTCCTCTCAGAAGTGTACATGAATTGGTTGTTTGTAACCATGTCAATGAGTTCTTGAGCCTCTTCAGGCGTTTTCTTCAGGTGAATAGATCCACCTGCAGAATGGTCCAATGACATTTTCGAAAATTCAGATAGACCATAATAAAATATATCTAATATGGTCCATTCTGAAAACATGTCAGATGGACATCTTTTGGTCAGCTGCTTGTATCTTTCCCAATCTTCATAGAGGGATTCACCATCTTTTTGTTTAAAGGTTTGAACATCCACTCTCAGCTTGCTCAGCTTTTGAGGAGGAAAGAATTTGTCCAAGAAGGCAGTGACCAGCTTATCCCATGAGTCCAGGCTATCCTTGGGTTGTGAATCCAACCATATTCTAGCTCTGTCTCTTACAGCAAAAGGGAAAAGCATGAGTCTGTAGACTTCAGGATCAACTCCATTCGTCTTTATAGTCTCACAGATCTGCAAGAACTCAGTTAAAAACTGATAGGGATCTTCAGATGAAAGTCCATAAAACTTGCAGTTTTGTTGCATTAATGCAACTAGCTGAGGTTTCAGCTCAAAGTTGTTGGCTCCAATGGCAGGAATGGAGATGCTTCTTCCATCAAATTTGGACGTTGGCTTTGTGAAGTCACCAAGCATTCTCCTTGCATTATTATTATTTTCGGCTGCCATCTCCTTCTCTTGTTCGAAAATTTCTGAAAGGTTACCTTTAGAATAATGTAATTTAGCTTCTCTTAATTTTCTCTTCAGAGTCCTTTCAGGTTCTGGATCAATTTCAACAAGAGTGCCTTTATCCCTGTTCCTGCTCATATGAAAGAGAAGAAAACAAGAAAAGAAAGAGGAATCCTCTATGTCACAGTATAGAGATTCCTTTATGTTAGTAGAAGAAGAAGGGGGTAGAAGAATGAAGAAGGATGGATTCGGATTTATGGATGAAGAGAGGTGAAGAGAAGTGTTAGTAAATAAATAATTAAATAGAATAAGAAAAGAGAAGGGATATTTCGAAAATAATTTTTGAAAAGGGGTTAGTGATTTTCGAAAATTAGAGATAAATTGTAATTAAAATTGAAATTATTAATTAATTAAAAAGAATTTTTGAAAAAGAAAGAGGTATTTTCGAAAATTAGAGGGGGAGAAGTAGTTAGGTGGTTTTGAAAAAGATAAGAAACAAACAAAAAGTTAGTTAGTTGATTGAAAAAGATTTGAAATCAAAAATTGAAAAGATAAGAAGTTTAGATAAGATATTTTGAAATCAAATTTTGAAAAAGATAAAATTTTGAGAAAGATATGATAAAAGATAAGATAAAAAATTTTAAGAAAAAGATATTTTGAAAAAGATTTAATTTTTAAAATGACTTAACTAACAAGAAACTACAAGATAAGATTCTAGAATTTAAAGATTGAACCTTTCTTAACAAGAAAGTAACAAACTTCAAATTTTTGAACCAATCATATTAATTGTTAGCTAATTTTTGAAAATATGATATAAAGATAAGAAAAAGATTTTGAAAATAATTTGAAAAGTAATTTTGAAATTTTCGAAAAATAAAAAAGTGAAAAAGATATGATTTTTGAAAAAGATTTTAAAAAGATAAGATTTTTAAAATTGAAATTTTGACTTGACTTGTAAGAAACAACTAATTTTGAAAATTTTTGACCAAGTCAATCCCAAAATTTCGAAATTTTGGGGGGAAATAAGGAAAAGATATTTTTTTATTTTTGAATTTTTAATTATGAGAGAGAAAAACAACAAAAATACTTAATGCATGAAATTTTTAGATCAAAACAATGAATGCATGCAAGAATGCTATGAATGTCAAGATGAACACCAAGAACACTTTGAAGATCATGATGAACATCAAGAACATAATTTTGAAAAATTTTTGATGCAAAGAAAACATGCAAGACACCAAACTTAGAAATCTTTAATGCATGGACTCTAACAAACGAAAAATGCATATGAAAAACAACAAAAGATACAAAACAAGAAAACATCAAGATCAAACAAGAAGACTTACCAAGAACAACTTGAAGATCATGAAGAACACTATGAATGCATGAAATTCTCAAAAAAATAATGCATAAATTTCAAAAACATGCAATTGACACCAAACTTAAAAATTGACTCAAGACTCAAACAAGAACACAAAATATTTTTGGTTTTTCTATGATTTTATGATTTTTTTGTATTTTCTTTTATTTTTTTCGAAAATATTCTTTAGAAAAACAAAAATAAAGAAAAAAAAATTTTGAAAACTTTTTGAAAAGAAAATTACCTAATCTGAGCAACAAGATGAACCGTCAGTTGTCCATACTCGAACAATCCCCGGCAACGGCGCCAAAAACTTGGTGGACGAAATTGTGATCCATATTCTTTGTATTAGTATGAAATCATTATTATGGCACTGGTTGAATTCACAACTCCGTTCAACTAACCAGCAAGTGTACTGGGTCGTCCAAGTAATAAACCTTACGTGAGTAAGGGTCGATCCCACAGAGATTGTTGGTATGAAGCAAGCTATGGTCACCTTGTAAATCTCAGTTAGGCAGATTAAATTTGTTTATGGTTTCGAAAATAGAAATAATAAAATAGAAATAATAAAAGGGATAGAATACTTATGCAGATTCATTGGTGGGAATTTCAGATAAGCGAATGGAGATACTGTATGGCTCAAGAACGCCTACTTTCCTACTGCTTCAACTCAATCCTTCTTACTCCTTTCCATAGCAAGCTGTGTATAGGGGTTCACCATTCGACGATGGCTACTTTGTATCCTCTCTGGAAAATGGTCCTCTGCGCTGTCACTCGCATGGCTAATCGTCTGGAGGCATCACACTGGCCGAAGGCTACATCCCATCCTCGCAGTGAAAACTACGCTCACGCGCTCTGTCACAGCACGGCTAATCACTGGTTGGTTCCCGCTCCTGCTGGAATAGAATCCCTTGATTCTTTTGCGTCTGTCACTAACGCCCAGCACTTGCAAGTCTGAAGCACGTCACAGTCATTCATTACCGGAATCCTACTCGGAATACCACAGACAAGGTTAGACTTTCCGGATTCCCAGGATCCTACTCGGAATACCACAGACAAGGTGAGACATTCCGGATCCTCATAAATTCCACCATCTATCTAGCTTATACCACGAAGATTCTGTTGGGGAATCTAAGAGATACACATTCAAGCTCGGTTGCATGTAGAACAGAGGTGGTTGTCAATCACGCGCGTTCATAAGTGAGAATGATGATGAGCGTCACATAATCATCACATTCATCATGTTCTTGGGTGCGAATGAATATCTTGGAATAAGAATAAGAGAGAATTGAATAAAAAGTAATAGTAATTGTATTGAAACTTGAGGTACAACAGAGCTCCACACCCTTAATCTATGGTGTGCAGAAACTCCACCGTTGAAAATACATAAGTAAAAGGTTCAGGCATGGCCGAATGGCCAGCCCCCTGAGTGATCAAGAGACCGAATAATCAAAGGCTAAACAGTCAAGAGATTAAACTGTCAAAAGATGTCTAATACAATAGTTAAATGTTCTATTTATAATAAACTAGCTCCTAGGGTTTACATGAGTAAGTAATTGATGCATAAATCCACTTCCGGGGCCCACTTGGTGTATGCTTGGGCTGAGCTTGATCAATCCACGAGCTGAGGCTTCTCTTGGAGTTGAACTCTGAGTTATGACGTGTTTTGGGCGTTCAACTCCGGATCATGACGTTTTTCTAGCGTTTAACTCCAGACAGCAGCATTAACTTGCCGTTCAACGCCAAGTTACGTCGTCAATTTCCGAATAAAGTATAGACTATTATATATTGCTGGAAAGCTCTGGATGTCTACTTTCCAACGCCGTTGAGAGCGCGTCATTTGGAGTTCTGTAGCTCCAGAAAATCCATTTCGAGTGCAGGGAGGTCAGATTCCAACAGCATCAGCAGTCCTTTTGTCAGCCTTTTTTTCAGAGTTTTGCTCAAGTCCCTCAATTTCAGCCAGAATTTACCTGAAATCACAGAAAAACACACAAACTCATAGTAAAGTCCAGAAATGTGAATTTAACATAAAAACTAATGAAAACATCCCTAAAAGTAGCTTGAACTTACTAAAAACTACCTAAAAACAATGCCAAAAAGCGTATAAATTATCCGCTCATCATAAACCTTATGAGTTTAGAGATACTTTGAGTGGTTTTTTTGGTTTCTTGTAGGTGAAGAAAGGAAGAAAAGAGGAAAAACGTGGCTTAAAGAAAGCGTGGCCCAAGGGAAGAAGAAGTGTGGCGCATGGAAGGGAGGAAGCAAATATTGCCCTCCACAAGAGCACATTGCCCTCCACAAGGGCACACTGCCCTCCAGGAGGGCATCATAATGAAACAAGCTTGAGAAGCAACACTGCCCTGCCCTCCTCAAGGGCGGAGCACAAATTGATGCCAAGGATCAAGGAGAGCAAAAACTCTGCCCTGCCCTCCTCAAGGGCAATATCGGGCTCATCAAAGGAATAAATTCAAGGAAAAAGCTTACCAATGCTTGCCACAAGGATCGAACACGGCACCATGAGGAAGCAAGGAACTAGGCCTTAATTTGGTGCCAAGAAAACCAAGGAAAAGAAGTAGCGTGTGCATCCACCAAGTTTCGAACTTGGAACTTCACTTTTGGAAACACTGCCCTGCCCTCCGCGAGGGCAGGGCAGCATTTTGTGGTGCACAGCCAGCGCACCAGATTGGCACGCACCAAGGACTCTCGGCAGCATCAGCATGCACGGGCAGCAGAATCTGGCGCACCAAAAAACTCTGCCCTGCCCTCCACAAGGGCAGGGCAGCATCCTGCAGCACCAACACGCACGCACCAAGGGACGCACGCACCATTTTCTGCCCTGCCCTCCACAAGGGCAGGGCAGCCTCCTGGAAGCAACTTTTCATGGGCTGAAAATTGGATTAAAAATCCAATTTAATCCATTTCTTCACCAAATCAAAAGCCCATCCAAATTCCAAAATCCAAGAATAGAAAGTGTATAAATAGGAGATAGTTTGATGTAATTAGGACTTTTCCTTTCACTTTTGACTTTTGAACCTTCTTTGGGTTTTTAAATTTTTACTTTGAGTTTTGAGAGCTTCTTTTGATTTGGAATTTTGAGAGACTTCATTGAGATTTCTGAGAATTGGGGAGGAGAATTGATCTCTCTTCTTCCTTGTTCTTGCTTGAGCTTTTTCTACTTTTCTTGTTTGAATCTTGGGTGTTAAGAATTGAGGAAATTCTGTCTCAATCTCCACTCAAGAACTCTTTAATTTCTTTTCTGCATAATTAAGTTCAATTACATTTCCTTTACTGCTTCTTCTTAAATATCTTGCTAATTGCTTTGTGAACTTGGATCTGGGAAGGCAATTGAGATCTAGACCTTGCTATCTAGTCTCTGGAGTCCTGAGACCCAATTTTCCTTTTGGTTCTTCTGTGAACCTCTGCTGCAATTCAATTTCCTTACTGTTTGAGTTCTAGTTACTTCTAATTCAACTTCTGCTTTATTAATTGTTGCAATTCAATTTCCCTTTGCTTAAATTCTGATATCCCAGTCCTCGAATCCCTTTTTCATTCAAGCAATTTATATTTCTTGCACTTTAAGTTACTGCAATTTACATTTTTTGCTCTTTAAGTTTCAGTCATTTAATTTCTTGTTCTTTAAGATTCAGTCCTTTTACTTTCAGTTCCTTTTAATTTCTGCAATTCTTCCCTTCCCCCTTTACATTTCCTGTTGTTTACTTACTGTTGGATACAAAATACTCAACCAATACTTGATTCGCTTGACTAAATCAACCACTAAACTAAAATTGCTCAATCCTTCAATCCCTGTGGGATCGACCTCACTCATGTGAGTTTATTATTACTTGATGCGACCCGGTACACTTGCCGGTGAGTTTTGTGTCGGATCGTTTTCCGCACATCAAGTTTTTGGCGCCGTTGCCGGGGATTGAATTAGATTGACAATGATTAAGTAAGGTGGTGGTCTAGATTAAGCATTTTTTTCTTTTTAACTAAGCACATTAACTGTTTGACACATTGTGTCACCTAACCCTCTAACCACATTCTAGCATTAGAATGTCCATGTTTCATTTGGTTTGTTTGTGATTCTTGCAAGTCATGGAGGCTGAGGTGCGTGAAGAGGGAGTGAGCAACAATACCCAGCCTGCAAGAAGGGTGTTGGCCTCTTACACTATCCCCAATGCAAGAAACTGCGGGAGTAGCATACTCACTCCCAATGTTCATGCAAATAATTTTGAGTTGAAGCCTCAACTTATCACTCTGGTGCAGAACAATTGCTCCTATGGAGGAAGTCCGCTTGAAGATCCAAACCAACACTTATCCATCTTCCTCAGGATTTGTGAAACTGTCAAAACAAGTGGTGTGCATCCAGACATCTACAAGCTACTGCTGTTTCCATTCTCTCTGAAGGATAAGGCCACTCAATGGCTAGAGACATTTCCCAAAGAAAGCATCAATAATTGGGAAGACTTAGTGAGTAAATTCCTAGCCAAGTTCTATCCTCCCCAAAGGATTATCAAGCTGAAAACAGAGGTGCAAACATTCATTCAAATGGATGGAGAGTCGCTGTATGATGCCTGGGAGAGATACAAGGCCTTAATCAGGAAATGTCCCCCAGAAATGTTTAGTGAGTGGGATAGACTCCAAAACTTCTATGAAGGGTTGACTCAGAAAGCTCAAGAAGCATTAGATCATTCAGCAGGAGGCTCATTGCAGCTAATGAAGACAGCAGAGGAAGCCCAAAACCTCATAGAGATGGTGGCAAACAATCAATATTTCTTTGCTCATCAAAGACAACGCAAACCAGCCCAGAGAAGGGATGTGCTGGAGCTTGAAGGTGTTGACGTTCTCTTGGCACAAAACAAACAGATGCATCAACAGCTTCAGCAACAAATAGAAATGATGGCCAAGAAAATTGATGGACTGCAAGGTGTTGCAGTAAACACACAATGGCAATCTCAAACCTCACATGGGTGGAATCAATCTGAAGAAAGTTTTGGGACATTCAATTTTGAGCAACAAAGCCCTGAGCAGGTGCAATGCATGAACAATACTTCAAGTTCATTTCAACACAATTTTCATGGTAATGCACACAAGACACCCTGGAAGACTCATTCTAATTCAAGGTGGGGTGAGCATCAGAATCAAGGACAAAGGGACTTCAACTCTGGCAGCCTCAGCAACACAAGCAACCATAACCATTCATCCAATAATACTAACCAATTCAAAAATTTACAAAACACATATCACCAACCCCATAATAACTTACAAAACCACCAGAATAACTTTTCCACAACCACATCCCACCCACAAAGTACCCCCACAATTAATTCAGACAACTTCCAACAACAACCATCTCATTTCACACAACCACAACCAAATTCAGACTCTCAAAGAATCTCAAGTCTAGAGAAAATGATGGAGAAACTCATGAAAAATCAAGAAATGGCAAGACAAGATCAGGAAGCTGCAAGGAAAGATTAGACCCTGGCATTCAAAAACCAAGAAACCTCAATCAAAAACCTTGAGAGACACATGGGGCAAATGGCTAAGCAAATTTCAGAAATGGATGAGAAGAGAGCAAATGCCTTCCCCAATGTCACTGAAGAACACCCAAGGGACAAAGGAAAAGCCACAAAATGGGAGGAGTGCAAAGCAATCACAGTGGGAAGTGAGAAGACTATGAAGAAGGAAGCCATCAATCAGGACAAACACAACAGAGAAGTTCCACAAGAAGAGACAGAAGGGAAAAGTAAAGAGGATCTAGAAACCAAAAATGCAAAAATTTCAAAGGGATACAAGAACACCTTTGAATCACAACTACAAGAGAAGAGGGAAGGAGTGAATCCTTGTGTCCCCAAACTTCCATACCCTCAGAGGTTTAAAAAAGAAAATGAGGATAAGCAATACTCAAAATTCCTGGACATATTCAAGACACTTAGCATCAATATTCCTTTCTTGGAAGCACTTGAACAGATGCAACTATATGCCAAATTCATGAAGGAAGTGCTGACAAAGAAAAGATCCCTGAAGGAAGGACAGATTGTTGAGATGACAAAGGAATGTAGTGATATCCTCCTAAGAAAGTTGCCAGAGAAGAAAGATGATCCTGGGACTTTTTACATACCTTGCACCATAGGAAACATAACAATTGAGAAGTCATTCTGTGACCTCGGTGCAAGCATAAACTTGATGCCTTTGTCTCTAATGAAGAAACTTCAAATTTCTGAGTTGAAGTCCACACAAATAGTTCTCCAAATGGCTGACAAATCCACTAAGCAAGCACTGGGAGTTGTGGAGAATGTGTTGGTAAAAGTGGGAAAATTCTTTCTCCCTGTTGACTTTGTTATCTCAAATATAGAAGAGGACCCTAACACTCCCATCATCATGGGAAGGCCTTTCCTAGCTATGGGCAGAGCATTGATAGATGTGGAAAAAGGGGAATTGTTGCTGAGAGTGCATGATGAGCATCTAGCATTCCATGTTTTTAAAACCTTGCATGAACCCATTCAAGAAGAAGATTTTATGAAGGATAAGGCCAGAGATCAAAGTTTGAAGGAGGCAGTCAATGAGTTAACTCCAAGACTTCTAAATCCATGCTTGAAAGCAGTAGAGATGGTGCAACAAACCAAAGAAGTCAAGGAGGAACTAGATCCAAAACCCCCAGATGAGAAATTCAACATCCCAGACAAAGAACAACCAAGGCAGGGAGTATCTTTTGAGAAAGAAAAGAAAAAAAGGCCAAGAGGGTGGAGAAACAAGAAAATCCCTACTGAAGGCTTTTCACCAGGGGATAAAGTGGTGTTAAACATCCAACCAATGAAGGTGTCTCCACAGCTATCTGAATACTACACTGTGAACCGGGTCCTTTCACTTGAACACCTAGAGATCATCAAAGAGGAGACTGGAAGGAAGTTCACAATAAGAGGTGAAAAGCTGAGGCACTATGATTTTCAGCCTCCATGATCAAAGAATGGAGGATGTCAAGCTAATGACAATAAAGAAGCGCTTGTTGGGAGGCAACCCAACCTGAGGTAGTTCCCTTTTTCTAGCTTATTTCAATAAGAAGGTTGAATAATTGGTCTGTAACGCAAGGAGCTAAGTTTGGTGTTTCACACCAAAACAATCTAAGGGAGAATGAAGGATTCTAAGTTTGGTGTTCCACCAAAAATCTCATTTAAAAACACATTCTCACCTCTTGCATAGTGCTAGCTCTAAGCAATCAAACAAATTATCCAACTAATTAACTGCTTTCTAGCTTTAATTCCATAACCTTTAGCAAGGATACAAGGTTTCACATATGGTTAACTTGTTGCATAAGAGGCAGTGGCAAGCAATTAAGTTTGGTGTCTCCAACACCTAAATAAATTCAAAAGCCACACTCAATTTATGTATACTAACCATGCAATTAAGGGCTTGAGAAGCAAGCAACTTTGAGAAATATGCAGGACATGAGTCAACAATTGAAGATATTGTGCATCTTAACTCAAAGAAAACACAACAGAAGGAAGAATCAAAGGGCTGCAACTTCAAAGGTTGTATTTAAACTTAATCCTTGCTGCTGTGAATTGTTTTGAACATGGAACCATTATATATCCTGCTAAAGTGTTTATCTAGTTGCAAGTGAAATTGTTTGATTATGTATGCTAAATCTGTATATTGCTTGTCATCCATCACCGAGCTGAATTTTGTGTTGTTTCCCACATGCTTGAATAAAAGAGAATTGTTTGAATTGGAAAGTAAATATCCAATGTTGCATGAGTTAGAATGGAAGTTAATGGTGGTGTATGTGTTTGATTAAATGCATAACTCATGAAATAATTGCTGCATAATCTAATTTTCATTGAAGTGTGAGCTAGCTTGCTGTTATAAAGGTTCTTATCAATAAAGAAAAACCCTTGAGAACAAAAGAAAATAAAACAGAAAGAAAAGGAAGAAGAAAAAGCCAATGTGGCAAGAAAAACAAAGAATAAAGGTTGGACACCAATAGCTTGGACCCTAGGACACATGCCTGTGGTGTTCTTGTACTAGGATATGCTTGGATAAGTAAATTCTGAGGGGTATTTCAAAACCCGGTCACTTAGATCAACTGATTTGGGATGACCAATTGAAAGTCCACAATAAAGAGCAACCTAGATACAGAACATTTAGTTATCCAAAGAGATGCTGGGCATCAATGATCCTAGGAAGAAATAGTGAGCCATGTGTCTGTGGTGGAAAGATGTTGAGTAAAAATAAAGCCAAAGGCTACTACTGCAACATTAGACACCAAGCCTCCAAAAGAATAATAAGCTTGTTAAGCAACATGAGAAAAGAAAAGTTAGCAAGGGAGCAAATAAAGAGTAAACCTTATAACAGCAAGTTTAGTAAGCCTTTGAGGAAAAATGTATATTATGTAACAGCAACAATAATTGAGTTATCATTGTCTGCATAAAAACTCCATAAATCAAGTTCTGCTATATGCCTAATAAGGATATGTTTGCTATTCTTGTTCATTTCATTTTCTCTTAGTTTTGATGCTTGCTTGGGGACAAGCAAGATTTAAGTTTGGTGTTGTGATGACAAGTCATCATATACCCATTTTTCAAGCTAATTTCACTTGTTTTATTAGTCTTTATGCACTTTCTTGCATCCTAAGTAAGTGACTTGGAATGAAAATGCATAACTTCTTTAAATCAAACAACCACCATGAAATTAATGCTAAATCATGAGGTTTAAGCAAGAATTAATTGATTTTTAATGAATTATAAACCTTATGAGTTTAGAGATACTTTGAGTGGTTGTTTTGGTTTCTTGTAGGTGAAGAAAGGAAGAAAAGAGGAAAAACGTGGCTTAAAGAAAGCGTGGCCTAAGGGAAGAAGAAGTGTGGCGCATGGAAGGGAGGAAGCAAATATTGCCCTCCACAAGGGCACATTGCCCTCCACAAGGGCACACTGCCCTCCAGGAGGGCAACATAATGAAACAAGCTTGAGAAGCAACACTGCCCTGCCCTCCTCAAGGGCGGAGCACAAATTGATGCCAAGGATCAAGGAGAGCAAAAACTCTGCCCTGCCCTCCTCAAGGGCAATATCGGGCTCATCAAAGGAATAAATTCAAGGAAAAAGCTTACCAATGCTTGCCACAAGGATCGAACACGGCACCATGAAGAAGCAAGGAACTAGGCCTTAATTTGGTGCCAAGAAAACCAAGGAAAAGAAGTAGCGTGTGCATCCACCAAGTTTCGAACTCGGAACTTCACTTTTGGAAACACTGCCCTGCCCTCCGCGAGGGCAGGACAGCATTTTGTGGTGCACAGCCAGCGCACCAGATTGGCACGCACCAAGGACTCTCGGCAGCATCAGCACGCACGGGCAGCAGAATCTGGCGCACCAAAAAACTCTGCCCTGCCCTCCACCAGGGCAGGGCAGCATCTTGCAGCACCAACACGCATGCACCAAAGGACGCACGCACCATTTTCTGCCCTGCCCTTCACAAGGGCAGGGCAGCCTCTTGGAAGCAACTTTTCATGGGCTGAAAATTGGATTAAAAATCCAATTTAATCCATTTCTTCACCAAATCAAAAGCCCATCCAAATTCCAAAATCCAAGAATAGAAAGTGTATAAATAGGAGATAGTTTGATGTAATTAGGACTTTTCCTTTCACTTTTGACTTTTGAACCTTCTTTGGGTTTTTAAATTTTTACTTTAAGTTTTGAGAGCTTCTTTTGATTTGGAATTTTGAGAGACTTCATTGAGATTTCTGAGAATTGGGGAGGAGAATTGATCTCTCTTCTTCCTTGTTCTTGCTTGAGCTTTTTCTACTTTTCTTGTTTGAATCTTGGATGTTAAGAATTGAGGAAATTCTGTCTCAATCTCCACTCAAGAACTCTTTAATTTCTTTTCTGCATAATTAAGTTCAATTACATTTCCTTTACTGCTTCTTCTTAAATATCTTGCTAATTGCTTTGTGAACTTGGATCTGGGAAGGCAATTGAGATCTAGACCTTGCTATCTAGTCTCTGGAGTCCTGAGACCCAATTTTCCTTTTGGTTCTTCTGTGAACCTCTGCTGCAATTCAATTTCCTTATTGTTTGAGTTCTAGTTACTTCTAATTCAACTTCTGCTTTATTAATTGTTGCAATTCAATTTCCCTTTGCTTAAATTCTGATATCCCAGTCCTCGAATCCCTTTTTCATTCAAGCAATTTATATTTCTTGCACTTTAAGTTACTGCAATTTACATTTCTTGCACTTTAAGTTTCAGTCATTTAATTTCTTGTTCTTTAAGATTCAGTCCTTTTACTTTCAGTTCCTTTTAATTTCTGCAATTCTTCCCTTCCCCCTTTACATTTCCTGTTGTTTACTTACTGTTGGATACAAAATACTCAACCAATACTTGATTCGCTTGACTAAATCAACCACTAAACTAAAATTGCTCAATCCTTCAATCCCTGTGGGATCGACCTCACTCATGTGAGTTATTATTACTTGATGCGACCCGGTACACTTGCCGGTGAGTTTTGTGTCGGATCGTTTTCCGCACATCATGTTTGTTGAAGTTTTGTCTCTCATGTTGGGAAGAGACAATTCTGGGCAAATGAAGAATCATCATCCTAAATATTAATTTCTGGGCTCAATGGCAAGTTTTGAATCTTCTGGGCCAACCTTTCAGTTCAGAGTTCTTATGGTCCAATATGTTTTCTTAAACTTTATCATCTCTGGGCCCAATGAGTGATACATCATCTATGCGTGAATTTGTGTTGTGTTTTAGTAAAAAAGATTTCATCTTTAAATTAATTTTCTTACCTAATATTTTTTTTAATAAAATCAAATCATTTTTAATGAAAAAATTTTATTTCAATATTTGTTTTATTCTACCCAGTACTTTATTCTTAAATAAAATCAAAATAAAAACTTTTCATAGTGATGTCAAGTCTTTTCAAAGTCTAGTCACAAGTGATAAAGCTGCATGGTTACAAGAAACCCCTTTCTTGTAGCAGTTACTAATCCTCTCTCTTCATTACTTCTTCCACAACCTCTTTGGTTTCTCCCTACTATCATTACTTCCTGGTTTGTGCGAAACCCTTGCTACACAACAATGAGGAAGAAAACGGTCATTCAAAAGAGTCCCAGGGCTAAAATTTACAAACTCCCTGATAAGCCTAGAACTTCTCCTCGCAGCAAAGATCATACTTTTACTCCATCACCATCTCCTTCAAAGCCAAGCACATCAAAAGGAAAACGTCTTGTTGCTGAGGAGACTGTGCCTGAACTATCTCGACCTAAGCCTAGGTCAGTCCTTCAACGTCCTCAACGAGGTAACCCTTATATCCCTCTCAAATCGGTTAAGGAACCTTCCATTGATCCTTTTGAACACAAGTAATAATTTATAACTTCTCACTCAAATTAGAACCCCCTTCATTTTTTATCTGCCATGAATCATAATTTCTATGAGGGTGTTGTCATTCATCAAACCCTCTGTCCCACTTTTCTGGCTGACTTACCATCACTGAAAAAGAAAGGTTTTATTTTTGCTGAAAATCTTGAGTTTCTAGACTGGCACCATCTTTTCAAAATCAAAAAACCTATTTACCCAGTTTTAGTTAGAGTTCTATGCCAACATGACCTATCATGAGGAAGTATTCACTCTTATGTAAAAGGTCGTGACCTTGTCCTAAATAATGAGACCATTAGTGACTCTCTTAAATATACTGATGTTGGTGCATGTGCTTATACCTCTGGTTAGTGGGATGACGGATTAGGTGTTTCCTATAAAGATGCTCTAGCTCATGTGTGTGAAAACATCTCTCTGATTGATGGCCTCACACCAACTCACAAAGTCCTCGGTTATCTTCGGACTCAGTTGCATCGTATAGTGAACCACATTATTTTTCCTCAAAGTGGTTCTTATCAGAGGGTGTCTTTCTGTGATACTATGGTTTTATATGCTATTGTCATAAAATCTAATATTTCTTTTGCATACTTAATGGTAAGGCATATGTTTGATTGCATAAGAAGTGAAAAAGATAAAGCTCTTTCTTATGGCATGTTCTTAACTTGTATTTTTGAATATTTTGGTGTTGACTTGTCAAATTTATTATATGAAAATAGACACTCATATCTAAAAGGAGGTGGTTCAGTAAAACAGCAGAAAAAAAGGACCTACTCGACCTGAAAAGGTAGTCCTTGATGATGATGATGATGATGACTCTGAGCCTGAGAAATCTCATCCTCCATCTGCCTCGAGAACTTCAGCTTCCACTAGATATAAATCACTTTTGTATCGAGTGGTGAAGGATGTGGTACAGGAATTTGTCTCTCAATCCAACCATCTGATTACCTTAAGTAAAAAGTAGAGAAAACTGGCTGCCAAGCATGAAACTACCTCAAAAAGTCCAGAGACAGGGTGACAATTCTCATGAAATTCATTGAAAACACCCTTGAGGATGACAATATGGCCTCTGACCCTGAAGAACCTGCTGATTCTGAGGAGGATGGTTCGGATGCTTGGGAAGATCTTTTGTTGATGGTTTCTATTTTTTTGGATAATTGTCTCATGGAATAATTGTAGTTTGATTTAGACTTTATTTTGTTTTGGATGACTGTAATCATTACCAACTGTTTTATTTTGCTCTTGGTTTAATTAGACATATATGAACCTGGAACTCTAACTAAGCTTACTGCAGGGATGGTTTGCATTTTGGTTTCTCCCTTGATGACAAAAGGGGGAGTAGTTTGATATAGTTTGGTAGAGTAGTTTGATAAAATAGTTTAATTTTGTGAGTTCGAACATGTGATGATATGCTCTGTTTTGTGTTGCTTTTTGGTTTCTTTTTTGATAATATGCTCTTTGTGCTCTATTTTGTGCTGTCTTTTGACTTTTTTATGATATGCTCTATTTTGTTCCTTGATTTTACATGCTCTCTATATTTTTTTTGAAGTGTAATTTTTGTCTATTTAAACCATCATCAGGCATAAAAACGTGTGTATAATGTGAAGATTTATGCTATTTGTATGTTGTGCTTAGTTGTGTTCTCTATGTCAATATGTGAACAGGAAATCAAAGAAAAAAAGTAAAGAAAAAAAGTACAAAGTCAGGGGGAGAAGTCATTGAAAAAGATAGGGGGAGCACATCAAAATTGCTAAATGACATCAAAGGGAAGTACATTATTTTATCTATATCAATTGCTTTGATTCTATCCTTTGAAATTATGTTTGTCATCAAGGGGAAGATTGTTGAGATAAGAATACAATTAGTTTAATGATGATGACAAACATTAGTTTATTGGGTTAAACACCCAATTATTTTTTGATAAGCTTTTGCTAGTGTTGCAGACCAAAAAAAATAAAAATGTAGTAACCCAAACAAATTGAAACAAAGAAAAAGGAGCTGCCCACATCTTCAATCTAAGCCCAAGTAAAAGTAGCAAAGAAATCATTTGGAATAAATGGTATGTAAAGCCAATCCAAGACCAAGTTGATTCATCTAAGTTGAAGCCTTCCAAAGACAACATTCACATTGCTTGCTTCGGTCAGATTCTTGAAGAAAGAGAGAGAGAGTTTCTTCTTCCTAGTTCATTCACCAGAGAAGAAAGAAAGAGAAAGGTAAATCACAAAATCAAACGTCTAATCGTCCTAATCAAAGCAAGTTAAGCTAAGTAAGAAGACAAAGATGATTTATTTTCATTTACATGCAAGATAATTTCTTCACTTCTTCTCCACATCTCTGCAATGCTATTTTTTGGGATAAATAGAGAAAGTGGTTTCTGATTTCTACTGCTGTGAATCAATGGCTTACAAAATTACTTGGAGTCAAAGCACATTTTTTATGGTTTGGATTTGGGTTTATCACTGAACAAGTTTTTTTTTGCTGCTCTGATGTCTTCGGTCAAGCAAAAAGGACCAGCTTGAAATTCTCTAATTTGGGGGTTAAATAAAAAAAAAGAAGTGAAAAATTAGGAAAGTGAGAGGTCCAAGGAGTTGACTTGAGAAAAACCTAAACCGTGACTTTGCACAAGTTACAAAAGGAAAAATGTTTTTCTGTTTTGAAAAAAAAATGAGAGAACCAGAATCTGAGTTTGTTTGAGAGCTTCCCTGTGAAGAGTTCAATGTTTTGTACAGTGATTCTAAGTTAAAGAAACATTCTGCCAAGATGAAGAGTTTCATCAGAGATAGCTAAATCAGGTTCAACTTATAGGAACAAAGGCTGTTATGCATCAATCTCCTTCATGATTTACAGTTTTGTATTTCAATTTCAATGTATATCTTTATGTATTTTCTTTGAGAGGTAAAAGGCTGAAAGAGAGATATTGAGAAAAAGCCTAAGAGTGAAAAAGGCTGAGTAAAACACTTGAGAGAAAAGTCAAGAGTGATTTTGGATTCCTTTTGGTTGTATTTTCTATCTTGTGTCTACCTGTGAGGTGCCCCTTGCTAAGTTGGGTAAGCACTTAGTGTAAAGAGTTTAGGTATTATCATAACCAAGTCAAGTTTAAGTAGAAATATGTGTGTCCATATAGGATTGTGTGAATCCTAAGAAATTGGTGTATGTAATACTTCGACTATAGTGAAAATTTTACCACTGTTGTGGTGGAGACTGGATGTAGGTTGCATTGCACAAGGCAACTGAACCAGGATACATGACTGTATCAACTTTGTCCTTTCTTTTGTTGTTCTGTTTTCAGAAATTTATGAGACAAAACGAAATTATCTCTTAAAATTTTCGCTGCACTGTTCAAACAGAAATCAAAGTTGAAGTTGGGTTTAAAGACATAATCTATCAAAGTAAAAAATGGCTATAGATTCAACCCCCTTCTCTAAGCCTTCAGTAACCTTCAGATAGTATTATGCAAAGCATCTACGTTGATAAGAAAATCTCAAGCCAAGATAGAAAAGATGATGCACCATGATTTCGAGTTCAAAAAAAAAAGTTTTTTTCTTTTTTATTGTAAATGAAATAGAATCTATTGCACATTAATGGATAGCTGCTGCACGTGATAAATGAAGAACTAAGATGGAAAGAATCTCCATTCAATGCCAATGACCTCAACATAAATAGTGCAATGGCTAGTTGATGCAAAAGAAAAATTATTATTTATTACTACATGATAACTTAGGTGGTTTACAAGAGTGTGATTCTCTTGGAATTGGTGATTATAATCTATCTTGATTATAAATTTATAGTGAAAATTCTATCATTATTGTGGTAGAGACTGGGTATGTCACATTGTATTTTGTGGCCGAATCAGGATATATCGAGGCATTACTCCTCTTTTTCTTCTGTTTTATACATTTGCTGTTCTGCATAATCACGAAACAAAATCGAAAATAATTTTCTAAAACCAGAATTCTACGTGTAAAAATGGTTTTTTGATTCAACCCCGGTCCCTTTTCAATTCACTTAAAAATTTTCAAATATGATTTAAAAAAAACTAAGATAATGGTGTTAGCTATGATTAAAAAAAAAATAATAATAGTAATAAGATATAATAATACAATAAAAATAGTAAATATAAAAATTATAATGATGAGAATAAAAAAAAACATAGTATAATAATGATGATAATTAAATTTTTTTGTTACATGAAATTTTTAGAAATTTAAAACCTTATAAATAAAATCGTCATAAAATTAATTTTTGTTAATATTTAATAAACTTTTAAATAAAGAGTTTATATTTATCCAAAATAATAGTGTCACGGATTGTATTTATTTTGGTTAAGAAACTTATTTGTTTTTTTTAATGAAATTAATAAGGATTGAATTAAGTTTTTACTCTTATTTAACCATGTTTTGTTCGCACATGATAAGACATAAATATAAAATTATAAATATTAAAGATATAGACATAAGTTATTAATATTTATATAAAATATAAATTTTTCAAATAAAAAACTCATGTTCATCTTTATGTTCTATCAGTACTACCAATCGACCATCATCTACGTTCACCAAATATCAACAATCACTGTAAACAAGGCAAACAACAGCTATACTTTTTAAAAAAAAAACGGAAAGAAAGTAAAACAGGAAAAAAAAAAATAAAGAATCATAGATCTATGGGGGAGTGAAACATAATTCCTCATTGAATGGTGCAGATAAAACAGAGTACCAAGCGGGTTTGTAGAAGATAAAAGGAAGGTAACTACCATAAAGAAAAACTGTGAGAAGCATAATATTATTAAAAAATAAAATTTGCTTATTTATAATAATAATAATAATTAATTTCAGAATATGCCGTTAAATCACCACATTACACCATTTTTAGGTAGAACACCTAACCCATAATCATATAAATATTAAAATGCGAAAATGTACTTGTTATAAAATTTGTTGTAAATATTAAAAACAAAACGGTTTCTTGGTTTCTGAGTTTCCGGAGTGTGTCAGAGACACAAGGTGGCAGAGAAACAGGTTGGCAGCAGAAGCACAGAAAGAGAGAGAGAGAGAGAAAAGTGTTGAAACTGCATCATCAGCATCACCATGCATCACTCTAATCAGAACCATCTGTTTTACATTACACGTACAGAAGATTCTGTAGCCATATGGTCCCTGCAAATAAATAGAAATATACCTACTCTATTCTCCAAGCCCCTACACTTATTAATAACTAATAAGCAAATTTTGAGGAGTGTTAGGACCATGTGTTTTGTAATTATTAATTGGCTATTAATAGAATTTTTAATAATGTGAGATTATATCTAATAGTTAGAAATTATTATTTTTTTTTAATGGTTAAGTGCTATTCACAAAACACAAAAATTACTAACTCCTAAACTTTCTCATAAATTTTATACTAAAATAACACTCTGTTTTATAAAAGTTCACATAATTCTTTTTAATTTTATTTTTTATTTGTGTCTTAAATAAGAATATAAATGAAACAAATTAATATTACTCAAAGTTTTTAAATAAATTAAATAACTATTCGTAAACAAATAAAATTTTTAAAAATAGAAAAGTTCATATCAAAACTGAAAAAGTATAAAGAATATCATTATTTAAATATCTAAAAGTTCATATCAACAAAACACTAGACAAGTTTATGAATAAAAAGAGAATATCATAAAAAAAAATTTAATACCAAAAAGAATTTGTTAATATCCTCCTGCTGGGAGTTTTTGTTAAATGTTGAAATAAGTACGAAACCAAAATCTAATAATGATAATGAAATCAGTGTGAACACAAAAATATGACAATTTTGTGTCCAAAGAAACATTTTTCCCCCAACAAAAGCAACACACACATGCTCACTCACACACTTTGCTATAATGGTTTTCACACTGAATCTGTCTTCTCTTTCTTTCACTCCACTCTTTGCTCTGAAATCAACTTTAATTTCTGTTTCCTTTTTTACTTGCATACACATCAGAAATAAATAAGCATATCTCCTTCAATTTGATCCTATTACTTGTCATTGTTTCCTTATTGCTTTAATTTGATGATGAACAGCAGCAGCAGCAGCAGTAGTAGTAGAAACAGTAGGTTTCCTTTCACCCCATCACAATGGCAAGAACTTGAACACCAAGCTCTAATATATAAATACATGGCTTCAGGTACCACTGTCCCTCCTGATCTTCTCTTCACTCTCAAAAGAAGCCATTTCAATTTGCCTCATCACCAACCAGCAGCTCAACAACAACACTGTGAGTTTCTTTTTCTTATTAAAATATATTCATTTTCCATAGTATTATATATTAATTTTCGGTTTAATAAATTAATTTTGATATACTCTGTCTAAATTTACACAAATCATTCTTGTGTTTGTTTATATGATCATTCATGAATTAGATTGCTAAAAATAATTATTTAATGTGGTAATATGAAATTAAATATATGTGTAAATTTTTTTTATATTATTAATATATTAAAATTACATTTAAAAAAATAGAATATGTGTATGCATTATTTGACAAAAAAGGAAGGGGTTTTGGGTGTGAGTTTGTGCAGTTGGATGGAACTATCTTGAAATGGGTTTGGGAAGAAAAATAGACCCGGAACCAGGAAGGTGCAGAAGAACAGATGGAAAAAAATGGAGGTGCTCAAAAGAGGCATACCCAGATTCAAAGTACTGTGAGAGGCACATGCACCGAGGGAAAAACCGTTCAAGAAAGCCTGTGGAACTTTTGAAAACAACAACAAACGCATGCAATAGTGCTTCTTCAGCAACAACCCACACCATCATCTCATCACCATCATCAATCACTAAAACTAATCAGCACCCTCAACAACGTTCTTGCTATAATAATGGTTCCAATCTTCTTCATCAGCATTCCTTTGTCTTCAATTCCCACACTCCATCAAGGTCATCAACATCTGCTGTTGCTTTTTCATTTCAAGACAACACTGCTCCCTCCAGGTTTCTCTTTCAATAATATAATTATTATTCTAAAACCCGTATTTTTTGTTCCAAATATAGATATTAGGATCTTAATTAATCGCCTTTCTTCTATATGTGGGGTTTGAAGTTATCTTTTATAGGTCCCATAATATAAGACAGACGGTTGGGTAAGATATTAGTGTCTGTACTTTGACACTATATATAGTATTATTGTTTTTTTTTTTTTTTCTAAATCATGTTTTGGCCATATTGATAAGGGAAAAGGGGCAAATTATGCTGGTCTTTCTAAAGTTCAGTAAAATTGATAGCAATTTCTTTTTCAACTTTGTTACGTACAAAAACCTAATTAGTTATGCATGTAAAATACATATTAAAATATAAAATATATATTAAAATAAATTAAATAATTCATATATTTATACATAGTACAAAATAATTAATTTGATGACCGATATGCACATATTATTTTTCTTTTTTCTAGTCGTCTAAATGACATTAACCTTCTAATAGTTGAAATTGTCTTAAATTTGTAGACAAATTTAGTTTTAACTTTTACAGAAACAGAAAGTTACAGAGTATACTATTACTTAAATATAGTCACCAAAAAAATACTATTACTTAAATATAAGTAGAAACATTGAATGTTTTGAAAAATACAGAAAGTTGGAGTTGAATTTTACCAAACTTGAAGGTGATAATTGTAATTTATCCTAAAAGATGCTTAATTGATGTGCTGGTGAATGATGAATAAAATCGTCTTTGTTAATTTCTCTTGTAAAAATGTAATAGTAGGTATGTCTATGGAGTGAAAGAGGATGCGGATGAACGTGCTTTCTTCAAAGAACCTTCTAGCACATTGAAAAGCTTCTCTGGATCCTCCATGGACGATTCATGGCAACTCACACCATTGACCATAAGCACCTCATCTTCTTCTTCCTCCACAAAACAGAGGAGATGCACAAGTTTATCCAACAATAGTGACTACTCGTACTTGCAACTTGAGAGCCTCAATGAGCGCTCAAAAAATCAAGAACAAGATCAGAAGACTACTGTTCATAGCTTCTTTGATGAATGGCCCCACAAAGGCAGAGGATTTGATTCCGATGACAAATGTTCTTCCACAACCAAATTATCAATTTCCATTCCATCAACATCTTTTCATGACTTTCCCGTCCTTCAGTTCAAGAACCCACCTCACTGCTGATTATTCAACCCTTTCATCATGTCAGTTATACTCTCTGTCATTGTTCTTTTATTTTTCTTTGATTTCTTGTTCCTTCCTTGTTATCTTCTATGTAAACGGTTCATTTGGTTAGTTTTCAGTAATAGTTGAAAATTTGTGAAATAATTTAATAAATCTGACTAAATTATCCGTTAACTATCAACTTTATAGAATTACAAATATACAGAAATACAAATATACGTAAATTTTTATTTTAATTTTTCCAAATGATAACATCACTTTTAATAAAAAATATATTTATAGCGAAAGCTTATCAAATTAAAATGGTATTATCTTTTTAAAATTATAAATATAGATTAATAGTTAAATTAATTTTTAAAAAATCAGTTATTTTTTAAATTTGTCTTTTGAATAATTTTATGAATTAAATTAGTCTATTCAAAATTATAAATTTATTATTTTTCTTCTTCTACTAGTTAATAATTTCTATCAACTATTGATGATATAAAATGTTAACTGACAATATATAACGTCTAACATATTTAATTGGATGTTGAACAAATATGTTTATAAAAATATATTAATTTAATATATTTTTTCAATTATATAAACCTCAATTCTAATATAATTTAACGATATTAAATTGATAAATTTTTATAAATATATTTATTCGACATCTAATAAAATGTTATATATCATATATAATGTAATTTAATGTTTAATATCATTAATTATTAATAAAAATTATTAAAAAATAAAAATAATTAATTTATAATTTTAAAAAAATTAATTTAATTAAAAAAATTTTTTTAAAAAATTTAAAAAATAAATTATTTTTTAAAAACTAATCTGATTATTAACCGATATAAATATTCACTTTTTTTTATGTAGCCTTAAAATGTTCAGCAGAGGTTGAGCTATGCCTTGAACAATGGGATCATTGTACGGCCAATAGAGTACTTTGGAAGTGGGGTTCAGATGCCGAGGTCATCCTTCAATTGCTCCGGCTGGTGCTCCTCTTTGTTTTTCATTTCTTTTTCTTTTTGTTTTTCCTTAATCTACTATAAATGGAGTTCCTGTATCCATGGAGAGATCCAAAATGTTATAGTTGTTACTTGAGATTATATGTTAATGGTTTCTCAGATTTTTTAATATAACATTTTGTGACCCACCTAGTGTCTCTCGGATTTTTTTATTTAAATTCAATAATTATAATAATTACGAAAATATATTTAATCAATAAACTTACAAAAATACAGGAAGACTTATATTTCGGGTACAGAGTGAGAAAATGCGTTAAACCCACAAATTGGGACATTATACTAAAAAAAAATAACAAAAACAAAATTCGAGTATTTGAGAGGATTCATTCTTTAAATGAAAATGGATCCTCTCAATTGTTAAAAAAATTTAAAAATGTAAAATATGATCTCTAATCTTTTATTATTTTCTCTTTCATATTTATTTTTGTCCCGCTTATAAAATTAATGATGAAAAATCATACTTTACTCCCTCAATTATGAAAAAAAAAAAAAATTGAGAGGATCCATTCTCTACTTTAAATATGACACAATGACATAGTTATGCATAAACTGGATGCATTGTACCCAGAATATAGACAGGGCCAAATTTAAAATACTGTACTCGAAATACGTGTATAAGTGTATAAGATTTTCTATACCCTAGATAAGTACATTTAAAAAAAAGGTTTATATAAGTAGCTTGTTAGTTCAATTATTTACCACAGTAAATCCATGTCAATTCCATCAACTCTTCCTCTTGTTATTTCTCAAAAAAATTGTTAGTAATAAGTTTTTTTATGTGGTAGTTTATCCCAATGGGATTATTAGAAACGGTGAAAAAGGAGTGATATTTTTGTGTAATTCATCTGTGAGCTGCACACTTGTCGTGTTGATTCTTTAGATACACTTAAAATTGTCGTATTGAGCAACATGAGGGCAATTGGTTCAAAGGAAGTTGGCAATGTCGCATATAGATTCGTATCAGTACTGCCTGGTGAAGGTTTCATTAACAGGATGTTTTGGGTTAAAGCCGATAAGCACGTTAGTATAAGATTTGATGTACATACTAGGCTAATACCGCAACATGTTATGGAGTGGTATGCTGCGGTTCATGATGTAGGAAGTGGTTCTAGGTCATCTTCTTCAATACCCAAAGCAGTCCCAATATTGGCGATGCTGATTCACTTTGTTGATCCTTGAGATAATGTTAATGTAGATTTGAGTGAGTCTGATTCAGATTATGTGGCTGAAAGCGGGTCATCCAACAAGAGTGATTCATCTGAGGAGTATGTGCTGCAGAGTTCAGCTTGTAGGGGTGCTCAGTTTCTTCTTCTCCCTATTGGTCATTCTACGGTTATCAGAAGTTCTAACCTATTATCACACTCTTAAACTAGATGCAATGCAACTAGATTACCCTTTCAATCTTAGCGACAACAAGATTACAACATGGATGGCAAGGGTGGAATTTTGATTGGGCCACATATTTAGGAGTAGATATGTTGCGTTGATTGCAGTGATACTGCATTTGAAGAAACGCTGAAACAAGGTTTTGGAGTTCGATAGACTGAAATACCATTGTCGATGCAAGAAATTTTCTTCTGGGTATCCATGAAGCCTTCCCATATCACTACGGCAAAATCTGAACTATTGGTAAATATTGTTTCTTACTATATTTTGAATTAAAGTAATGTTGATTAAAGTTTGTGTTACATGATGAAAATTGAGAGTTCTCTTGTAGGGAGGTGCGGAGGTTTGGAGGGCCACATAGTTGTTTGGTGCTAACGATGTCTCAAGATCAGCTTAGTTGGATAGCACTTTGATTTGCACTGTTATCCTACCAATTATACATGCTGATCCGAGTGTATCCATACCAGTGCTACAAAGTGCAGCGCAACAAAGCTATCATTTCAAGCTATTATATCGAAAGATGTGGAAGGCAAAGCAAGAGGTGATTGGGAAGAGTCGTACAATAAGTTTCCTATACTCTTACAAGCTTTGTCTGACTGCCTCCTTGGCACCGTACATGATTGTGTTGCTGTTCTATATTACAATGGGAATCTCATTGACAGAGAGTATAGCCAGCTTAATAAGGTGTTCTAGACCATTTCCCCGTGTGTCGAAGCTTTTAAGCACTGCAAGTTGTTTGTGTTAGTTGATGGGACACACTTGTATGACAAGTACGGGAATGTGCTATTAATTGCTGTTACTCAAGGTGGAAACAACAATATTCTGCTTATAGGATTTGTGATTGTGGAGTTGGAGTCTACCGAGTTATGGTCATTCTTCCTAACGAATTTGAGGTAGCAAGTCACTCCGCAACATGGTATACTTCTCATATCAGATAGATCACAAGCCATTAAAGCCATCCTTAATTCGACCAATAGTGGATGGCATGAGCCCACAGCCCACCATGCATACTATATACGGTATATGGCTTCCAATTTTGATACTCGGTTTAAATCTACAGAAAGCAAGAGATATCTTATAAATGCAGCATATAGTCCAAGCAAAGAAGGTATACACCGGCTGGCGTCCAATGACTATATTGAACATCATGTAGACCGTTTTGTGGTTGTCAGGCACGCGAATATTGGCTAAGCGAGTACTGAATATAGTGGGTGATTGTCACGGGTCACCCCTTCAGTCTGACTTAACTGAATTAAGTACAAGAGTATATCTTGGAAAAGAAGTAGGCGTGAATTGAAGGAAAAACAATAGTACTTGCATTAATTCATGAGGAACAGCAAAGCTCCTCACCTTAATCTATGAGGTGTAGAAACTCCACCGTTGAAAATACATAAGAGAAAAAGGTCTAGGCATGGCCGAATGGCCAACCTTCCTAAAGATGATCATAAAGCTCAAGGATTCCAAAGAAGACCCTCAATACAATAGTAAAAAGTGCTATTTATACTAAACTGGTTTACAGAAAATGAGTAGATAGTGCCGAAATCCACTTCCGGGGCCCACTTGGTGTGTGCTTGGGCTGAGCTTTGAAGCTTTCACGTTCATAGGCCATCCTTGGAGTTAAACGCCAGCTTGGGTGCCTGTTTGGGTGTTTAACTCCAGTTCTGGTGCCAGTTCTGGCGTTTTACGCCAGAAAAGGGTCTTTGGTTGGCATTTGAACGCCAGTTTGGGCCATCAAATCTCAGAAAAAATATAAACTATTATACATTGTTGGAAAGCCCAAGATGTCTATTTTTCAACTCAATTAAGAGCGTGCCAATTGGGCTTCTGTAGCTCTAGAAAATCTACTTCGAGTACAGGGAGGTCAGAATCCAATAGCATCTGCAGTCCTTTCTCAGCCTCTGAATAAGATTTTTGCTCAGGTCCCTCAATTTCAGCCAAAAAATACCTGAAATCACAGAAAAATACACAAGCTCATAGTAAAGTCCAGAAATGTGAATTTTGCATAAAAACTAACAAAAATATACTAAAAAGTAACTAAAACATACTAGAAATTACCTAAAAACAATGCCAAAAAGCGTATAAATTATCCGCTCATCACAAAACCAAACTTAAATTGTTGCTTGTCCCCAAGCAACTAAAAACAAAATAGGATGAAAAGAAGAGAATATACAATAAATTCCAAAACATCAATGAAGCTTTGTTCCAATTAGATGAGCGGGACTAGTAGCTTTTGCTTCTGAACAGTTTTGGCATCTCACTTTATCCTTTGAAGTTCAGAATGATTGGCATCCATAGGAACTCAGAATTCAGATAGTGTTATTGATTCTCCTAGTTCAATATGTTGATTCTTGAACACAGCTACTTATGAGTCTTGGCCGTGACCCTAAGCATCTTGTTTTCCAATATTACTACCGGATACATAAATGGCACAGACACATAACTGGGTGAACCTTTTCAGATTGTGACTCAGCTTTGCTAGAGTCCCCAGTTAGAGGTGTGATGAGCGGATAATTTATACGCTTTTTGGCATTGTTTTTATATAGTTTTTAGTAAGTTTAAGCTACTTTTAGAGATGTTTTCATTAGTTTTTATGTTAAATTCACATTTCTGGACTTTACTATGAGTTTGTGTGTTTTTCTGTGATTTCAGGTAAATTCTGACTGAAATTGAGGGATTTGAGCAAAACTCTGAAAAAGGCTGACAAAAGGACTGCTGATGCTGTTGGAATCTGACCTCCCTGCACTCGAAATGGATTTTCTGGAGCTACAGACCTCCAATTGGCACGCTCTCAACGGCGTTGGAAAGTAGACATCTAGGGCTTTCCAGCAATATATAATAGTCCATGCTTTATTCGAAGAATGACGACGTAACTTGGCGTTAAACGCCAAGTTCATGCTGCTGTCTGGAGTAAAACGCCAGAAAAACATCATGATCCGGAGTCAAACGCCCAAAACACGTCATAACCTGAAGTTTGACGCCAAGAAATGCCTCTACACGTGGATTGATCAAGCTCAGCCCAAACACACACCAAGTGGGCCCCGGAAGTGGATTTATGCATCAATTACTTACTCATGTAAACCCTAGTAGCTAGTCTAGTATATAGGACATCTATCTATTGTATTAGACATCTTTTGACCACTTTAAGTCTCTAATCATTCAGTCACTTGATCGTGGAGAGGGCTGGCCATTCGGCCATGCCTGAACCTTCTTTTACTTATGTATTTTCAACGGTGGAGTTTCTGCACACCATAGATTAAGGGTGTGGAGCTCTGCTGTACCTCAAAGATTAATGAAGTTCTATTTTCTTTTATTCAATTCTCTATCTTATTCTTATTCCAAGATATTCATTCGTACCCAAGAACATGATGAATGTGATGAGCTAATAACTCTCATCATCATTCTCACTTATGAGCGCGCGTGACTGACAACCACTTACGTTCTACATGCAACACAAGCTTGAATGTGTATCTCTTAGATTCCCCAACAGAATCTTCGTGGTATAAGCTAGATAGATGGCGGCATTTGTCTGGATCCGGAAAGTCCAACCTTGTCTGTGGTGTTCCGAGTAGGATCCTGGGAATCCGGAAAGTCTCACCTTGTCTGTGGTATTCCGAGTAGGATTCCGTTCATGAATGACTGTGACGTGCTTCAAACTTTAACCTGCTGGGCGTTAGTGACAAACGCAAAAGAGGGATTCTATTCCAGTAGGAGCGGGAACCAACCGGTGATTGGCCGTACTGTGACAGAGTGCGTGCATTAGCTTTCACTGCGAGGATGGGATGTAGCTATCAACCATGGGTGATGCCTCCAGACTGGTTAGCTGTGCGAGTGACAGCGCACAGGTTATTTCCCGAGAGGAATGAAAGTAGCCACAGCTGATAATGAACCCCTATACAAGGCTTGCCATGGAAAGGAGTAAACTCAGGATTGAATTGAAGCAATAGGAGAGCAGGCGTCCGAGAGCTCTACAGCATCTCCATTCCACTTATCTGAAATTCCTACCAATGAATCTGCATAAGTATTTCTATCCTTTTATTATTTATTTTATTATTAATATTCGAACTCACCATAAACAGATTTAATCTGCCTAACTGAGATTTGCAAGGTGACCATAGCTTGCTTCATACCAACAATCTCTGTGGATTCGACCCTTACTCACGTAAGGTTATTACTTGGACGACCCAGTACACTTGCTGGTTAGTTGAACGGAGTTGTGAAGGAAGGTCAATTTCTAAAAAGGAATAATTTTACAATGATGCCAAAAGGCACAAAATAGGAATCACAATTTCGTCCACCAAGTTTTTGGCGCCGTTGCCGGGGCTTGTTCGAGTATGGACAACTGACGGTTCATCTTGTTGCTCAGATTAGGTACTTTTCTTTTCAAAAATCTTTTTCAAAAATTTTTCTTTTATTTTCCGTTTTTCCAACATTTATTTTCGAAAATAATTAATAAAAATACAAAAAAATTAGAAAATCATAAAAACCAAAAATATTTTGTGTTTCTTGTTTAAGTCTTGTGTCAATTTTTAAGTTTGGTGTTAATTGCATGCTTTTAAAATTTTTTTCATGCATTTTTTTCGAAAATCCCATGCATTCATAGTGTTCTTCATGATCTTCAAGTTGTTCTTGATAAGTCTTCTTGTTTGATCTTGATGATTTCTTGTTTTGTGTCTTTTCTTGTTTTTCTTGTGCATTTTTGCATTCATATTTTCCATACATTAAAGATTTCTAAGTTTGGTGTCTTGCATGTTTTCTTTGCATCAAAAAATTTTTTCAAAATAATGTTCTTGATGTTCATCATGATCTTCAAAGTGTTCTTGGTGTTCATCTTGACATTCATAGCATTCTTGCATGCATTCATGTTTTTGATCTAAAAATTTCATGCATTAAATATTTTTGTTGTTTTTCTCTTTCATAATTAAAAATTCAAAAATCAAAAAAATATCTTTTCCTAGTTTCCCTCCAATTTTTCGAAATTTTGGGTTGACTTGGTCAAAAATTTTCAAAATTAGTTGTTTCTTACAAGTCAAGTCAAAATTTCAATTTTAAAAATCTTATCTTTTCAAAATCTTTTTCAAAATCATATCTTTTTCAATTTTTTTTATTATTTTCGAAAATTTCAAAAAAATATTTTTCAAATTATTTTCAAAATCTTTTTCTTATCTTTATATGTAATTTTCGAAAATTAGCTAACAATTAATGTGATTGGTTCAAAAATTTGAAGTTTGTTACTTTCTTGTTAAGAAAGGTTCAATCTTTAAATTCTAGAAGCTTATCTTGTAGTTTCTTGTTAGTTAAGTAATTTTTAAAATTAAATCTTTTTCAAATATCTTTTTCAAATTTATCTTATCTTTTATGTTATCTTTTTCAAAAACTTTATCTTTTTTTTTCAAAATTTGATTTTAAAATATCTTATCCAACTTACTATCTTCTTATCTTTTTCAAATTTGATTTCAAATCTTTTTCAATTAACTAACTAACTTTTCGTTTGTTTCTTATCTTTTTCAAAACCACCTAACTACTTTTCTCTTTCCTATTTTCGAAAATATCTCTCTCTTTTTCAAAAAGTTCTTTTTAATTAATTAATTGTTTCATGTTTTAATTTTAATTACATTTTATCTCTAATTTTCGAAAAGCACTAACTCCTTTTCAAAATTATTTTCGAAATTTCTCTTCTCTCTTCCTCTTCTATTTAATTATTTAATTACTAACACTTCTCTTCACCCCTCTTCATCAAAAATCCGAATCCATTCCTCTTCTTCTACCCCTTTCTTTTCTACTAACATAAAGGAATCTCTATACTGTGACATAGAGGATTCCTTCTTTCTTTTTGTGTTCCCTTTTCTTTCATATGAGCAGGAACAGGGACAAAGGCACTCTTGTTGAAGTTGATCCAGAACCTGAAAGGACTCTGAAGAGAAAATTAAAAGAAGCTAAATTACAACAATCCAGAAGCAACCTTTTAGAAAATTTCGAACAAGAGGAAGAGATGGCCGAAAATAATAATGATAATGCAAGGAGAATGCTTGGTGACTTCACAAAGCCAACATCCAAGTTTGATGGAAGAAGCATCTCCATTCCTGCCATTGGAGCCAATAACTTTGAGCTTAAGCCTCAACTAGTTGCATTAATGCAACAAAACTGCAAGTTTTATGGACTTCCATCTGAAGATCCTTATCAGTTTTTAACTGAGTTCTTGCAGATCTGTGACACTGTAAAGACAAATGGAGTTAATCCTGAAGTCTACAGACTCTTGCTTTTCCCTTTTGCTGTAAGAGACAGAGCTAGAGTATGGTTGGATTCACAACCCAAGGATAGCCTGGACTCATGGGATAAGCTTGTCACTGCATTCTTAGACAAGTTCTTTCCTCCTCAAAAGCTGAGCAAGCTGAGAGTGGATGTTCAAACCTTCAAACAAAAAGATGGTGAATCCCTCTATGAAGCTTGGGAAAGATACAAGCAGCTGACCAAGAGATGTCCATCTGACATGTTTTCTGAATGGACCATATTAGATATATTCTATTATGGTCTCTCTGAATTTTCGAAAATGTCATTGGACCACTCTGCAGGTGGATCTATTCACCTGAAGAAAACGCCTGAAGAGGCTCAAGAACTCATTGACATGGTTGCAAACAACCAGTTCATGTACACCTCTGAGAGGAATTCCGTGAACAATGGGGTACCTCAGAAGAAAGGAGTTCTTGAAATTGATGCTCTGAATGCCATATTGGCTCAGAACGAAATGTTGACTCAACAGGTCAACATGATCTCTCAGAATCTGAATGGATTGCAACATGCATCCAATAGTACTAGAGAGGTAGCTTCTGAAGAAGCTTATGATCCTGAAAACCCTGCCATGGCAGAAGTTAATTACTTAGGTGAACCCTATGGAAACACCTATAATTCATCATGGAGAAATCATCCAAATTTCTCCTGGAAGGATCAACAAAAACCCCATCAAGGTTTTAACAATGGTGGACGTGCAAGGCTGAATAATAGTAAGCCATATCCATCATCTTCTCAGCAACAGACAGAGAACTCTGAACAAAACAATTCTAATTTAGCCAACATAGTCTCTGATCTGTCAAAGGCCACTTTCAGTTTCATGAATGAAACCAGATCTTCCATTAGAAATCTGGAAGCACAAGTGGGCCAGCTGAGTAAGAAAGTTATTGAAACTCCTCCCAGTATTCTCCCAAGCAATACAGAAGAGAATCCAAAAGGAGAGTGCAAGGCCATTGATTTAATCAAAGTGACCGAATGCACTAGGGAGGAGGAGGACGAAAATCCTAAGGAGAAAGACCTCCTGGGACGTCCTTCAAGCATGAAGGAGTTTCCTATTAAGGATCCAGAGGAATCTGAGGCTCATCTAGAGACCATAGAGATCCCATTAAATCTCCTTCTGCCATTCATGAGCTCTGAAGAATATTCATCCTCTGAAGAGGATGAAGATGTGATTGGAGAGCAAGCTGCTCTATATTTAGGAGCTATCATGAAGCTGAATGCCAAGTTATTTGGTAATGAGACTTGGGAAAGTGAACCTCCATTGCTCATTAGTAAACTGGATACTTGGATTCAGAGAACTCTACCTCAAAAGAAACAAGATCCTGGCAAGTTCTTAATACCTTGCACCATTGGCACCATGAGCTTGAGAAAGCTCTATGTGATCTTGGGTCAGGGATAAATCTAATGCCACTCTCTGTCATGGAGAAGCTGGGAATCATTGAGGTACAACCTGCCTTGTCTCATTACAATTGGCAGATAAGTCCATAAGACAAGCTTATGGGTTAGTAGAGGACGTTCTAGTAAAGGTTGAAGGCCTTTACATCTCTACTGATTTCATAATCCTAGACACTAGGAAGGAAGATGATGAATGCATCATCCTAGGAAGACCTTTCCTAGCCACAGCAGGAGCTGTGATAGATGTCAACAGAGGTGAGTTAGTCCTTCAATTGAATGGGGACTACCTTGTGTTTCAGGCACATGGCCATCCCTCTGTGACAAAGAGAGTAAGCATGAAGAGCTTCTCTCAGTTCAGAGTCAAGAAGAGCCCACACAGTCAAACTCTAAGTTTGGTGTTGTGAAGCCACAACCAAACTCTAAGTTTGGTGTCCAAACCCCATATCCAAACTCTAAGTTTGGTGTTGGGAATATCACACTTAAGTTGACCTGATCACCTTGTGGCTCCATGAGAGCCACTGTCAAGCTATTGACATTAAAGAAGCGCTTGTTGGGAGGCAACCCAATTTTATTTATCTAATTTTATTTTATTTTGTTTTGGTGTTATTTTTGTGTTGAATTAGGTACATGATCATGAGGAGTCACGAAAAAAATCAAAAAAATTAAAAACAGAGTCAAAAACAGAAGAAAAAAAAATTTTCACCCTGGAGGACGCACAGGCTGGCGTTCAACGCCCAGAAGGAGCATCTTTCTGGCGTTCAACGCCAGAACAGAGCATCTTTCTGGCGTTGAACGCCCAAAACAAGCAACAACCTGGCGTTTAACGCCAGGATGCGCACACAGAGGACAATCTGGCGCTGAACGCCAGAAACAAGCATGAAACTGGCGTTCAACGCCAGAAACGTGCATAACATGGGCGTTTAACGCCCAGAACTAGCATCAATGGGCGTTTGAACGCCAGGATGATACATCAAAGCATGTTACATGCCTATATGGTGAAGGAATGGTATTTGTTTTCACCTCAGGATCTGTGGACCCCACAGGATCCCCACTACAGGATCTGTGGACCCCACAGGATCCCCACCTACCACATTTCTTTTAATCCTATTCATACTCTCCTAATCCAAATCTCATTCTCAATGTCACACTTCCCAACACCCTTCACCAATCACCTCAATTCCTCTTCCCAACTTCCCCATTCACCATTCACATCAACCCCTCTTCCCCATACACCCTTTCCCACCCAACATGGCCGAACCTATACCCTCCCCCCTCCCTATAAATATCCTTCTTTTCTTTTACATTTTCACACAACACAAACCCACATTCTCCCACATAACCGAACCCTCTCTTCTCCCTCTCTCCATATTTTCTTCTTCCTCTTCTACTCTTCTTTTCTTTTTGCTTGGGGACAAGCAAATTTTAAGTTTGGTGTGGTAAAAAGCCTAAGCTTTTTATTTTTCATTCACCATCAATGGCACCCAAGGCCGGAGTTTCCTCAAGAAAAGGAAAAGGGAAGGCAAAAGCTTCCACTTCCGAGTCATGGGAGAAGGAGAGATTCATCTCCAAGAGCCACCAAGACCACTTTTATGATGTTGTGGCAAAGAAGAAAGTGATCCATGAGGTCCCTTTCAAACTCAAGAAGAATGAGTATCCGGAAATCCGACTTGAAATTCAAAGAAGAGGTTGGGAAGTCATAGCCAACCCCATACAACAAGTTGGAATTTTAATGGTTCAAGAGTTCTATGCCAATGCATGGATCACTAGAAACCATAACCAAGGTATGAACCCAAGTCCGAAAAACTATATCACCATGGTTAGGGGGAAATACTTGGATTTTAGTCCGGAGAATGTGAGGTTGGCGTTTCATTTGCCTATGATGCAAGGTGATGAACACCCCTACACTAGAAGGGTCAACTTTGATCAAAGGTTGGACCAAGTCCTTAGAGACATTTGTGTGGAAGGCGCCCAATGGAGAATGGACTCCAAAGGTAATCCAGTCCAACTAAGAAGACTGGACCTCAAGCCTGTAGCTAGAGGATGGTTGGAATTCATCCAAAGATCCATCATCCCTACAAGCAACCGATCTGAAGTTACTGTGGATCGGGCCATCATGATTCATAGCATCATGATTGGAGAGGAAATAGAGGTTCATGAAGTCATAGCCAATGAACTCTACAAAATAGCTGACAAGCCTTCATACATGGCACGGCTAGCCTTCCCTCACCTCATATGCCATCTATGCTATTCAGCCGGAGTTATCATAGATGGAGATGTCTCCATTGAAGAAGACAAGCCCATCACCAAGAAAAGGATGGAGCAAACAAGGGAAGTTCCTCACGGCCCTCAAGGAGAACAAGAGGAGGTTCACCATCAACAAATGCCTCAAATGCACTTTCCTCCCAACAACTATTGGGAGCAACTTAATACCTCCTTGGAAGATTTGAGCCATAATGTGGAACAACTAAGGGTGGAACACCATGAACACGCCCTCACTCTTCATGAAATAAGAGAAGATCAAAGAGCAATGAGGGAGGAGCAACAAAGGCAAGGAAGGGACATAGAAGAGTTGAAGAACATCATTGGTCCTTCAAGAAGAAGACGCCACTAGAGGTGGATTCATTCCTTGTTCTTTATTTCTTTCTGTTTTCGGTTTTTAATTATTGTGTTTATCTATGTTTTGTGTCTTTATTTCATGATCATTAGTATGTAACCATGCCTTAAAGCTATGAATAAAATCCATTAGTCCTTCACCACTCTTAAAAGAAAAATGTTTTAATTCAAAAGAACAAGAAGTACATAATTTTCGAAATTATTATTGAATTTAGTTTAATTATATTGATGTGGTGACAATGCTTTTGTTTTCTGAATGAATGAATGAACAGTGCATATGTCTTTGGATCTTGTTGTTTATGAGTGTTAAAATTGTTGGTTCTTGAAAGAATGATGAACAAAGAGAAATGTTATTGATGATCTGAAAAATTCATGGAATTGATTCTTGAAGCAAGAAAAAGCAGTGAAAAAAAAAAAAAAGAAGAGATCTAAAAAGAGTATATAGAAAAAGAAGGAGCAATAGAAAAAGCCAATAGCCCTTAAAACCAAAAGGCAAGGGTAAAAAGGATCCAAGGCTTTGAGCATCAATGGATAGGAGGGCCCAAGGAAAATAAATCCAGGCCTAAGCGGCTAAATCAAAGCTGTCCCTAACCATGTGCTTGTGTCATGAAGGTCCAAGTGAAAAGCTTGAGACTGAATGGTTAAAGTCGTGATCCAAGGCAAAAGAGTGTGCTTAAGAGCTCTGGACACCACTAACTGGGGACTCTAGCAAAGCTGAGTCACAATCTGAAAAGGTTCACCCAGTTATGTGTCTGTGGCATTTGTGTATCCGGTGGTAATACTGGAAGACAAAGTGCTTAGGGCCACGGCCAAGACTCAAAAGTAGCTGTGTTCAAGAATCAACATGCTTAACTAGGAAAGTCAATAACACTATCTGAAATTCTAAGTTCCTAAAGATGCCAATCACTCTGAACTTCAAAGGAAAAAGCGAGATGCCAAAACTGTTCAGAAGCAAAAAGCTACAAGTCCCGCTCATGTAATTAAATTAATATTCATTGATATTTTGGACTTTATAGTATATTCTCTTCTTTTTATCCTATTTGATTTTCAGTTGCTTGGGGACAAGCAACAATTTAAGTTTGGTGTTGTGATGAGCGGATAATTTATACGCTTTTTGGCATTGTTTTTATATAGTTTTTAGTAAGTTTAAGCTACTTTTAGGGATGTTTTCATTAGTTTTTATGTTAAATTCACATTTCTGGACTTTACTATGAGTTTGTGTGTTTTTCTGTGATTTCAGGTAAATTCTGACTGAAATTGAGGGATTTGAGCAAAACTCTGAAAAAGGCTGACAAAAGGACTGCTGATGCTGTTGGAATCTGACCTCCCTGCACTCGAAATGGATTTTCTGGAGCTACAGACCTCCAATTGGCACGCTCTCAACGGCGTTGGAAAGTAGACATCTAGGGCTTTCCAGCAATATATAATAGTCCATGCTTTATTCGAAGAATGACGACGTAACTTGGCGTTAAACGCCAAGTTCATGCTGCTGTCTGGAGTAAAACGCCAGAAAAACATCATGATCCGGAGTCAAACGCCCAAAACACGTCATAACCTGAAGTTTGACGCCAAGAAATGCCTCTACACGTGGATTGATCAAGCTCAGCCCAAACACACACCAAGTGGGCCCCGGAAGTGGATTTATGCATCAATTACTTACTCATGTAAACCCTAGTAGCTAGTCTAGTATATATAGGACATCTATCTATTGTATTAGACATCTTTTGACCACTTTAAGTCTCTAATCATTCAGTCACTTGATCGTGGAGAGGGCTGGCCATTCGGCCATGCCTGAACCTTCTTTTACTTATGTATTTTCAACGGTGGAGTTTCTGTACACCATAGATTAAGGGTGTGGAGCTCTGCTGTACCTCAAAGATTAATGAAGTTCTATTTTCTTTTATTCAATTCTCTATCTTATTCTTATTCCAAGATATTCATTCGTACCCAAGAACATGATGAATGTGATGAGCTAATAACTCTCATCATCATTCTCACTTATGAGCGCGCGTGACTGACAACCACTTACGTTCTACATGCAACACAAGCTTGAATGTGTATCTCTTAGATTCCCCAACAGAATCTTCGTGGTATAAGCTAGATAGATGGCGGCATTTGTCTGGATCCGGAAAGTCCAACCTTGTCTGTGGTGTTCCGAGTAGGATCCTGGGAATCCGGAAAGTCTCACCTTGTCTGTGGTATTCCGAGTAGGATTCCGTTCATGAATGACTGTGACGTGCTTCAAACTTTAACCTGCTGGGCGTTAGTGACAAACGCAAAAGAGGGATTCTATTCCAGTAGGAGCGGGAACCAACCGGTGATTGGCCGTACTGTGACAGAGTGCGTGCATTAGCTTTCACTGCGAGGATGGGATGTAGCTATCAACCATGGGTGATGCCTCCAGACTGGTTAGCTGTGCGAGTGACAGCCGCACAGGTTATTTCCCCGAGAGGAATGAAAGTAGCCACAGCTGATAGTGAACCCCTATACAAGGCTTGCCATGGAAAGGAGTAAACTCAGGATTGAATTGAAGCAATAGGAGAGCAGGCGTCCGAGAGCTCTACAGCATCTCCATTCCACTTATCTGAAATTCCTACCAATGAATCTGCATAAGTATTTCTATCCTTTTATTATTTATTTTATTATTAATATTCGAACTCACCATAAACAGATTTAATCTGCCTAACTGAGATTTGCAAGGTGACCATAGCTTGCTTCATACCAACAATCTCTGTGGATTCGACCCTTACTCACGTAAGGTTATTACTTGGACGACCCAGTACACTTGCTGGTTAGTTGAACAGAGTTGTGAAGGAAGGTCAATTTCTAAAAAGGAATAATTTTACAATGATGCCAAAAGGCACAAAATAGGAATCACAATTTCGTCCACCAAGGTGTCCAGAGTTCTTAAGCATACTCTTTTGCTTTGGATCACGACTTTAACCACTCAGTCCCAAGCTTTTCACTTGGACCTTCATGACACAAGCACATGGTTAGGGAAAGCTTGATTTAGCCGCTTAGGCCAGGATTTTATTCCTTTAGGCCCTCCTATCCACTGATGCTCAAAGTCTTGGATCCTTTTTACCCTTGCCTTTTAATTTAAAGGGTTATTGGCTTTTTCTGCTTGCTTTTTCTTTTTCTTTCTTCTTTTTTTTCACATGCTTTGTATTTTTCACTGCTTTTTCTTGCTTCAAGAATCAATTTTATGATTTTTTAGATTATCAATAACATTTCTCTTTTTTTATTATTCTTTCAAGAGCCAACAATTTTAACATTCATAAACTTCACTATAAAAAATATGCACTGTTCAAGAATTCATTCAGAAAACAAAAAGTATTGCCAGCACATCAAAATAATTAAACTAATTTCAAGATAGAATTCAAAATTCATGCACTTCTTGTTATTTTGCAATTAGAAACATTTTTCATTTAAGAAAGGTGAAGGATTCATGGGACATTCATAGCTTCAAGGCATAGACACTAGACACTAATGATCATGTAATAAAGACACAAACATAGACAAAACATAAAGCATAAGAAACGAAAAATAGAAAACAAATAACAAGAAAATTAAAGAACGGGTCCACCTTAGTGATGGCGACTAGTTCTTCTTCTTGAAGATCCTATGGAGTGCTTGAGCTCCTCAATATCTCTTCCTTGCCTTTGTTGTTCCTCCTTCATGGCTCTTTGGTCCTCTCTAATTTCATGGAGGATAATGGAGTACTCTTGGTGCTCCATCCTTAGTTGCTCCATGTTGGAACTCAAATTCCCTAAAGAGGTGTTGAGTTGTTCCCAATAATTGTGTGGAGAAAAATGCATCCCTTGAGGTATCTCAGGGATTTCTTGATGAGGGACTTCCTCATGCTCTTGTTGAGGTCCATGAGTGGGCTCTCTTGTTTGCTCCATTCTCTTTCTAGTGAAGGGCTTTTGAGATGAATCTCTCTATCTCCCATGACTCGGAGTTGGTAGCAACTACTTTCCCTTTCCTCTTCTTAGAGGTCTCTCCATCCTTAGGTGCCATTAATGGTTATGGAAAAATAAAAAGCAGAGCTTTTTCCACACCAAACTTAAAAGGTTTGCTCGTCCTCGAGCAAAAGAAGAAAGAAAGGAGGAGAAGAAGAAGAAATAGAGGAGATAGAGGGGGTGAGTGGTTCGGTAATGACTTACATCATCTACCCTTCTTTCTTGCATAAAGAAGATCATAAAAGAGCACAAATCTCATTTGATCAGTACAATTCATGCATTATTTGGTGAATATTATGGTACACTACTTTGAGATGAGTTGTGCTGAATTTCAGGTGAAAAAAGCATCAAGAATGGGAAGAAGACAAACAAGAAGCTGGGCGTGTGAAACTGGCGTGCCACTTGGGGTCAAACGCCACAAAAGTGCACTGGCATGTGACAAACCCCATTTTGACGGTTTATCTTGTATTGATTTTAGGGGATTTTATAACCTTTTACCCTCATTTATCCATTGAAATAGCATGGTTTTGTATATTCTCCTTTAATTGTGCTTAAGAGTGAAAACATGCTTTTTAGGTCTTAAAATAGCTAAATCTAATTCTCCTTGATTCCATTAGATGCCTTGATATGTTTGTTAAGTGATTTCAGATTTAGGAGGCAAAGATTGGATCAAGGAAATGAAGAAAAAGCATGTAAAGTTGGAGAACTCATGAAGAAATGATGGAACCAAAAAGCTGCAAGCCTGACCTCTTCGCACTTAATTGACCATAACTTGAGCTACAGAGGTCAAAATGATGCGGTTCCAGTTGGGTTGGAAAGCTAACATCCGGGGCTTCGAAATGATATAAATTTTGCCATATGTTGCTTCGCGTTCAGGGGCGCGCATGTGCACCTTGCGCGCGCACGCCGATTCTGTCCGTGGCCCACTTTAATGAAATCGTCCCCAGCGGTTTTAGGAGCCTTGTGGGCCCAATCCAACTCATTTCTGATGCTATTTAAGTCAAGTATTGAAGGGGAATTAATATACTTTAGATACTTTTCATACTTTTAAACATATAGTTTAGTTTTAGAAGTAGTTAGAACTAGTTTTTAGAGAGAGAAGCTCTCACTTCTCTCTAGAATTAGGATTAGGAATTAGGGTTAGATTAGGATCTTAAAGTTCTAGGTTTAATTCAAGTCTCCTTCTACTTCTACCTCAAATTGGTGATTGCTACACTTTGGTTCTTCTCTCTATCCCTATTCTCTTGTTGTAATTTCTCTTATTTTGTTTCTATGTTTTGTAATTGAGATACTCTTGTTCTCTTTATTTTCTTTCAATAATGCAATTTGAGGTAATTCATGATAATTGTGATTTCTTTGATTGTTGTTGTTAATTTTTTGCATTCAATTGTAGTTAGAATTCATTCTTGTTGTGATTGACTATACTTTTCTTTTGTGCCTTCCAAGTGTTTGATGAAATGCTTGGAAGAATGTTAGACTAGAATTTTATGTTCTTGGCTTGAGAAGGTAACTTAGGATTTCTTGAGTCACTAGTGTCCAATTGATTGATAGTTGATAGCCATTAACTCTAGCCTTCATTAATCTAATTAGTGGGAAGCTAGGACTTATGGACTAGGATTGATATAACTCACTTGACTTTCCTTTGTTAATTGATTTAAGGATGACTAAGTGGGATTAATCCTTGCAACTACCATACTTGTGGCTAGTGATAATGATGAAGACCCTTGACAACCAAATCTTGCCAAGACCATTTTGTTAATAAAGTTTTCTTACCATTTACTATTCATGTTTCTCATCTAAAACCCCAAAATAAACAAGTCCGTAACCAATAACAAGAACACTACCCTGCAAGTCCTTTGAGAGACGACCCGAGGTTTAAATACTTCGGTTATTAATTTTAGGGGTTTGCACTTAGTGACAACCAAATTTTTGTATGAAAGGATTTGTGTTGGTTTAGAAACTATACTTGCAACGAGATTTCAATTGTGAAATTCTAAACTGTCAAAAATCCATTCATCAGCATGGCACGCCAGGAGCTAAGCGTGGCACGCCAGTACTAAATTCCAGAAGGGAGATCCAAGCATGCATGTGGGTATGGCATGCCAGGGACTGGGCGTGGCACGCTAGTACAAAATTCCAGAAAGCAAGATGGAGGACACAAAAGGGGCGTGGCACGCCAGGTTGGGCGTGCCACTTGAAGTCGAAGGCGTGGCATGCCAACTCACCATCTCACGAAGAACCTCCACCATGGCGTGCCACTTGGTGTCGAAGGCGTGGCACGCCAGTGACGTTAGGATTTTTTCCAGTAAAGAATTTTATAAAAATATAGTAGCGTTGTAAGTATAGATTCTAAACCAACAGAAAATCCCTTCGTACAAACATTTAGTTGTCACAAGTAACAAACCCCTAATAAAATTGATAACCGAAGTATTTAAACCTCGGGTCATCTTCTCAAGGAATTGCAGGGAGGTGTTCTTATTATTAGTTATGCAAAGGTATATTTTGGGATTTTAAAAAGGGTTGAACAAGTAATTTAATTGACAAGAAAATAAATAAATAACTATAAAATAAACTCTTGGCAAGATATGAGAAATTGGAAGTCCTATCCTAGTTATCCTTATTAGGTGTGATGAGAATTGGATTTTAATCCCACTTAGTTAGCCTTTACTAAAGCAAAGGAAAGTCAAGTGGACTAATTAGTTTGATCCTCAAGTCATAGTCAATCCCTGTGGGAAGACTAGCTTTAGAGCGATCTAGATCAATTAGAATCTGCCAATTTCAACCACCACTGAGTTTGACAACTCAAGAGTTACCAATTAATCAACCAAAGCCAAAAGGGAATAAAATCTACTTGAATGAAAATAATTTGGATAAAGCCAAAGCATCCATAACATATAAGTCTGAAATACCTCAATTTATATTAAATAAAGAAAATCCTAACATGAATGGCTCATAAGCTAAATAGGCAACATAAGTAATACAAGCATTAAAGTATCTGAAATAAAAGAGAAATATAAAGTAAAAGGAATATTGAACCTGATGAAGAGTCGAAATTCTAAATCCTTTAAGAGGAATCCTAATCCTAAATCCTAAGAGAGAGGAGAGAACCTCTCTCTCTAAAAATTACATCTAAAACCTAAAATTGAATTATGATCTGATATGAATTCCCCCTTTGAGTCTCTGCATGTTTCCTGACTTTAATCTGTATTTCTGGGCCAAAAACTGGGTTGAAATGCGGCCCAGAATCTTTGCCAGCGACTTTTGTAATTCTGCAGATCACGCACGTCACGCGGTCGTGTCGTCCACGCGATCGCGTCACTCAGCATTTTTCGTACCACGCGATCGCGTCATTCGTGCAGCTTCCAATCCGCGCGGTCGCGTCAGGCATGCGAGCGCATCTCGGTAATTCCTTCTATTTCACGCGGTCGCATGAGCCATGCAACCGCGTGACTTCTTGCTGGTCATCTCCTCAATTCCTTGTGTTCCTTCCATTTTTGCATGCTTCCTCTTCATTCCTTATTTTATTCCTGCCCTATGAAGCCTGAAACACTTAACATACAGATCACGACATCAAATGGTACGAAGGAAGATAAAAATATACAACTAAAAGGTCCTTAGGAAGCAAGTTATTAATCATAGGATATTTTTAGGAAGGAATTATAAATACATGCAAATCATATTAATAAATGGGTGAAAAGCTTGATAAAACCACTCAATAAAACACAATATAAACCATAAAATAGTGGTTTATCAGCCAGCTCCAAAAAGTCACTTTGGCGTGCCACTTGAAGACCCAGGCGTGGCACGCCAAGCTTGAAGAGTGCACAAATACATGAGCGTGCCACTTGAGCAACATGGCGTGGCACGCTGGTACAATGATCCAGAGAAGGGGCTGAAGGCAATTGAAGACTGGGCGCGCCACTCGAAGTTGAAGGCATGGCACGCCAACCTCTCAACCTCACTTAGGCATGCCACTTGAGCAACCAGGCGTGGCACGCCAATGCACAAGATAATATAAGCAAGGACTGGGCGTGCCACTTGGTGTCGAAGGCATGGCACACCAATCCGAACATGTCACTTAGGCGTGCCACTTGAAGGCCGAGGCGTGGCATGCCAACTATTGGAACAAGACAAAATCATGGGCGTGGCACGCCAACCTTTAGGCGTGGCACGCTGGTGTAAGTTTCCAGGGAGGATGGAAGAGGCCAATTACATGGGCGTGCCACTTGGTATCGAAGGTGTGGCACGCCATCCACTATTCTCCACTTAGGCGTGCCACTTGAGCAACTAGGCGTGGCACGCCAGTGTCATTTAGAGGACAAAGAAGCATTGGGGCGTGCCACTTCAGTTCGTGGCGTGGCACGCCAAACAAAGGAACCACTCACTCACAAAGGGGCGTGGCACGCCAGATCCTGGGCGTGCCACGCTAGTGCAACTTTCCAGAGGAGCTTAGCCAAGCACACAACAAGGGCGTGGCATGCCAGACCCTGGGCATGCCACGCTAGTTCAAGTTTCCAGAGGCAAAGGAAGTGGAAAAAGCAAAGGGCGTGCCACTTGAGCTCGAACGCGTGGCACGCCAACACAAGAATTCCACTATGGCGTGCCACTTGATTTCGAAGGCGTGGCATGCCAAGGTTGATAAAGGGACGAGCGTGCCACTTGAAGGATTGAGCGTGGCATGCCAAGCTATTTTGAAGGGCATGTGACACACCGGTGAAGCGCCAGCCACACGCCAGCTAAGGAGTCACACTTATTGAGGGTTTTCTTTCCCTCCAAAATGTAAGTTTCCCTTTTTCACTTTTGTAATTCTTTTAATTTTACTAGGAGTAGTATAAATACCCCCAAGGAGTACTGAAGAGGGGTTAAGCAGTTAGTTCTAGATCCACTTTTACACTCCATTTTTGAGTACTTTTCAAGCTATGAGTAGCTAACTTCCCTCTCATTTTGAGAGAGAGCTCTATTTTACTTGATGGATTGATAATAGTGAAATTCTTCTTCTCTTCGTCTTCTCTTGATTTGCTAGAAGGAATTTCGTTCTTAATGCTTAGTGTTTAATTATCTTGGGAAAGAGATTGAATGCAATTGGGTTTCATGGGAACCTTGGGAAAGGAAACATGAAACCATGCTTGAAATCCCTTCTCACACTTGAGTAGAATCTGGGTTTTGGTGATGGGATACGTGACATATAATCCCCCCTCTACCTGCACCTATGAGGTTGTGTGGTATAATCAGGGACCAAGCATATCTCTCTTCATGAGCAATTAGATCAAGGAATTGACTATTGATCAAGATCTGAGAGATTGAGTCACCAAGGGATTGGGGCTCAATCAATCATGATTGCCCAAAGGTCAATGAGTTGCATGATTGAAGAAGATATAAGCTAGATTTGATCCAAAGAGACAACATCTCCCAATCTCAATGAATTCCCCCATTCTTATCTATCCATTTCTTTACAGTTTAATTTTACATTCAGCAATTCCCCACTCCCATTTACATTCAAGTCATTTACGATTCAGCACTTTACATTCTGCAATTTCCATTTCTGCACTTTATTGCTTTTCTTTATATTCTAGTTATTTACATTCATGTCATTTACAATTCTACACTTCACAATCTTATTGATCCACTTGACTAATTCATCAATCAATTAAAACTGCTTGGATTTTCCAATCTCTGTGGATACGATCCCACTCCACTGTGGGTTATTACTTGGCGATAATTTTGGTGCGCTTGCCAAAAGAACTAATTCACTAATTTTTAAAAGGGGTAGTGAATTCCTGTCATCAATCGGCCAAGGGGGTTTTAGGTGGTTATGATGTGTGAAAATAAAGGAGTGAGGAGGGCTATTATAGGGTAAGAGAGAGAGGGAATCTGTGTGAGAAGGGGTGGGTTTAGGAGGGAATTGGTTTGAATTTGAGTGGGTGGGGTAGGTGAGTTGTATGATGGGAAATAGGGGATGGATGTGAGTGGTGAAGAGATTATGGGAAGAGGGTAGGATTTGATAGGTGAATGGTATTTGGGGAAGGGTGTTATGGAAAGGTGTGAAGAGGAGTGAGAATGAGTTAGGGTAGGTAGAGATCTTGTGGGGTCCACAGATCCTAAGGTGTCAAGGATTTCTCATCCGTGCACCTTTCTGGCGTTTAAACACCCTATGTGTGGCATTTCTGGCGTTGAACACTGAAGAACGAAACTCTCGCGCGATCTAGAATTTTCACAAATAAATTCCCGTTGTAAGTATAGCTTCTAGACCGACAAGAATTCCTTTCTTACAAAAGTTTTGGTTGTCACAACTAACAAACCCCTAATAAAATTGATAGCTGAAGTATTTAAATCTCGGGTCGTCTTCTCAAGGAATTACAGGGAGGTGTTCTTATTATTGGTTATGCAAAGGTATATTTTGGAATTTTCAAAAGGGTTGAACAGGTAATTTAATTGACAAGAAAAATAAATTAATAATTAATAAAACTCTTGGCAAGATATGAGAACTGGAATTCCTATCCTAGTTATCCTTATCAGGTGTGATGAGAATTAGGTTTTAACCCCACTTGGTCAGCCTTTACTAAACAAAGGAAGGTCAAGTGGACTAATTAGCTTGATCCTCAAGTCCTAGTCAATCCTTATGGAAGGACTAGTTTTAAAGTGATCCAGATCAATCAGTAATTCCAATTTCAATCAACAGATGAGTTTGATAACTCAAGTGTCTCCAATTAATCAACCAAAGCTAAGAATGTAAAAAGCTAAATAAAATCATAGATCTGAAATATCTCAAATTGCATTAACAAAAGAAAATCAATCCAAACATAAAGAGTTCATAAACCAAATTAAGAAATTAAGTAAAAGGAACATTGAACCTGAAAATTGAGAAGAAGAAATCCTAATTCCTTTAAGAGGAATCCTAATCCTAAATCCTAAGAGAGAAGAGAGAACCCCTCTCTCTAAAAACTACATCTAAACCTAAAATTGTGTGTATGATCTGATTTGTTGAGTCTCTGCATGTTCCCTGACTTTAATCTGTGTTTCTGGGCCGAAAACTGGGTCAAAACGTGGCCCAAAATCGTCTTCAGCGTATTCTGTAATTTCTGCAGATCGTGCATGTCACGCTTACGCGTTGGGCACACGTACGCGTCATTCAGCGATTTTCCTCTCCACGCGTGCGCGTCAGGCACGCGCTCGCATCAGGAACGCGCTCGCGTCATTTGTGCGAACTCCAATCCATGCGTATGCGTCAAGCACGCGTACGCGTCGCTGTGATTTTGTCCAATTCGGGCGGTCGCGTAAGCCATGCGTCCGCGTCGGTGTTTGTTGGTCATCTCCTAGGTTTCTTGTGTTCCTTCCATTTTTGGAAGCTTCCTCTCCATTCATTAAGCCATTCCTGCCCTATGAAGCTTGAAACACTTTAACACACGGATCACGACATCGAATGGTATAAAGGAGAAATTAAAATACACAATTTAAAGCTTTTGGAAGCAAGTTTTCAATCATAGAATAATTTTGGGAAGGCATTGTAATATCATGCAATTCATATGAATAAGTGGGTGAAAAGCTAATAAAAACCACTAAATTTAGCACAAGATAAATCATAAAATAGTGGTTTATCAAACGCCAGGCTGCTGCCCATTTCTGGCGTTAAACGCCAGTCTGGCTGCCAATTCTGGCGTTTAACGCCCAGAATGCTGCCAGACTGGGCATTAAATGCCCATTCTGCTACCCTTACTGGCGTTTAACGCCAGCCAGATACCAGACACCCTTTTTTGGCATTAAACGCCAGTCTGTGTGCCATTTTTGGCGTTTAACGTCCAGAATGGTACCAGACTGGGCGTTAAATGCCCACTTTGCTAGCCTTACTGGCATTTGAACGCTAGTAAGCTCGTTCTTCAGGGTGTGCTATTTTTGATGCTGGGGGCTCTGTCTGACTCTGTATTAAGAAAAGCTTTTCATGCTTCTTCTCCATGTTTACAGAAGAAGATCCTTGAGTCTTGAACGCAAGGTAGTCCTCATTCAATTGAAGGACTAACTCTCCTCTGTCCACATCAATCACAGCCCTTGCTGTGGCCAGGAAGAGTCTTCAAGGATGATGGATTCATCCTCATCCTTCCCAGTGTCTAGGATTATGAAGCCAGCAGGGACGTAAAGGCCTTCAACCTTCACTAAGACATCCTCTACAAGTCCATAAGCCTATTTCATTGATTTGTCTGCCATCTCTAGTGAGATTCTTACAGCTTGTACCTTAAAGATCCATAGTTTCTCCATTACAGAGAGTGGCATGAGGTTGATAACTGACCCCAGGTCACACAGAGCCTTTTCAAAGGTCATGGTGCCTATGGTGCAAGGTGTTAAGAACTTTTCGGGATCCGGTTTCTTTTGAGGCAATGCCTGCTGAATCCATGTATTTAATTCATTAATGAGCAATGGAGGCTCATCCTCCCAAGTCTCATTACCAAATAACTTGGCATTCAGCTTCATGATTGCTCCCATATACAGAGCAACTTGCTCTTCAACAATGTCTTCACCCTCTTCAGAGGAAGAATATTCATCAGAGCTCATGAATGGCAACAATAAGTTCAGTGGAATCTCTATGGTCCCTGTATGAGCCTCAGATTCCTTTGGTTCCTCAATAGGGAACTCCTTATTGGTCAGTGGACGTCCCTTGAGATCTTCCTCACTGGGAATCACTACCTTTTCACTCTCTCCAGGTTCGGCCACTTTGGATGTGGTTATGGCCTTGCACTCTCTTTTGGGGTTCTCTTCTGTAATGCTTGGGAGAGTACTAGGAAGAGTTTCAGTAACTCTTTTACTTAGCTGACCCACTTGTCCCTCCAAATTTCTGATGGAGGACATTGTTTCAGTCATAAAACTGAGAGTGGCCTTAGATAGATCAGAGACTATGTTTGCTAGGCCAGAGAGACTTTGCTCAGAATTCTCTGTCTGTTGCTGAGAAGATGATGGAAAAGGTTTGCTATTGCCAAACTTATTTCTCTCACCATTATTGTTGTTGAAGCCTTGTTGAGGCTTCTGTTGATCCTTTCATGAGAAATTTGGATGATTCATCCATGAAGGATTATAGGTGTTTGATAAACCCATATTTTATGATGTATATTGAGCTCAATTTAAGTGATTTATTCAACCCTTCACCTACTTATTCATGTAAATTGCATGGTTTCACTTTCCCTTCCTTATTATGTGATATATGAGAAAATATGTCCCTTATGCTTTAAAATAATCAAATTTAATTATCCTTTATTACCATTCGATACTGTGATTTGTGTGTTGAGTACTTTCAGGTTTTATAGGGCAGGAATGATTTAAAGGATGGAAAGGAAACATACAAAAATGGAAGGAAAGCACAAATTAGAGTTTTGGAGCAACTGGCAGTGACGCGTCCGCATGGACGATGCGAACGCGTGGTTCGCACAAAAGAGAATCGACGCGAGCGCATGGATGAGGCGAACGCGTGACTTGCAAAATACAACTGACGCGGGCACATGACTGACGCGACCGCGTGGAAGAGCAACACTCCAGGTGACGCGACCGCGTAACCTACGCGGACGCGTGACGTGCGCGATCTGCAGAATTTGCAGATCTCGTTTCCAGCAATTTTTGGGACCTTTTGGCCCAGATCCAAATCCAAGAGGCACATATTAGAAGTTATGAAGTGAGGGAATGCATTCAGGAGAGCGTGACAATCAGATAGCGAATAATTTTCACTTTTCATAGTTTTAGGTGTAGTTTTTAGAGAGAGAGGTTCTCTCCTCTCTCTTAGGATTTAGGATTAGGATTCCTCTTAAAGGATTTAGGATTTCAACTCTTCATCAGGTTCAATATTCCTTTTACTTTATATTTCTCTTTTACTTCTAGATGCTTTAATGCTTGTATTACTTATGTTCCCTATTTGGCTTATGAACTTTTCATGTTAGGATTTTCTTAATTAATATAATTTGAGGTATTTCAAACTTATGATTGTTTTCTCTAATTTATGTTATTGATGCTTGGGCTCTATCCAAATTATTTTCATTCTAGATTTTATTCCTTTTTGGCTTTGGTTGATTAATTGGTAACTCTTGAGTTGTCAAACTCAGCAGTGGTTGAAATTGGCAGATTCTAATTGATCTAGATCGCTCTAAAGCTAGTCTTCCCACAGGGATTGACTAGGGCTTGAGGATTAAACTAATTAGTCCACTTGACTTTCCTTTGCTTTAGTAAAGGTTAACTAAGTGGGATTAAAACCCAATTCTCATCACACTTGATAAGGATAACTAGGATAGGACTTCCAATTTCTCATATCTTGCCAAGAGTTTATTTTATAGTCATTTATTTATTTTTCTTGTCAATTAAATTACTTATTCAACCCTTTTTAAAACCCCAAAATATACCTTTGCATAACCAATAATAAGAACATACCTCCCTGCAATTCCTTGAGAAGACGACCCGAGGTTTAATTGCATATTTTATATTTTTCTTTTAAATTTTAGAATTTCTTTCCTTTGATCTTTAAGTTGTTCTTGTTTATTTTTCTTGTTTAATTTTTAGTTTTTCTTGTTCTGTGCCTTTTCTTGTTTTTCTTGTTCTTTTCCAAAGCATTAGTCTTCCAAAAGGAATAATCCAAATATACCTATTCAAAACAAATGTTATATTTATAACTCAGTTGGTTAGAGCGTTGGCTTATGTTCTTGGCAATTGGGTATCTTCTTTTTAAAATCTTTTTCAAAAATAATTTTTCTTGATTTAATCCTGTGCCAAACTTTAAGTTTGGTGTTTTCTTGCTAATTTTGATATAATTTTCGAAAATTATTTTGATTTCTAAAAAATTTTTAAGTTTAGTGTTCTTCCTTTTGTTCTTGGTGTTCTTGTGAGTCTTCAAAGTGTTCTTGAGTCTTCTTTATGTTTTGATCTTAAAATTTTTAAGTTTGGTGTTCCTTGGTGTTTTCCCTCCAAAATTTTCGAAAATAAGGAGCATTAGATCTAAAAATTTTAAGTCTTGTGTCTTTTATGTGTTTTTCTCTTTCATCATAAAATTCAAAATTTAAAAAAATATCTTTTCTATCTAATTTTAAACTATATTTTCGAAATTTTTATATAAAAATTCAGATTTCAATTTCAAAATTTTTCAATTCTTATCTTTTTAAGTTTTTTTTTTTAAAAAAAAAAGATATTTTTAATATATATTTTATTATCTTTTTCAAAAATATCCTAACCACTTTCTCTTTTTCCTCAAATTTTTTGAAAATCTTCATAAACTTTTTCAAATTTTTATAAATTTTAATTTTAAATTTTCTTTCTTTATTTATTTTATTTTTATTTCGGTTTTTGTTTTATTTTATTATTTTGAAAATTATTCTTATAATAAAATAGACAATATCAACATCCATACCATCTCCTTTGCTCCATCATGAAACTAAGTGGAAATGAACAGTCCAGGAGGACTCTTGGGTCATATGCTAACCCCACTACTGCTTCATATGGGAGTAGTATCTGTATACCCTCCATTGGAGTTAGTAGCTTTGAGTTGAATCCTCAACTCATTATCATGGTGCAGCAAAGTTGCCAGTATTCCGGTCTTCCACATGAAGAACCTACAGAGTTTCTGGCATAATTTTTACAAATTGCTGACACAATACATGATAAAGAAGTAGATCAGGATGTCTACAGATTATTACTGTTTCCATTTGCTGTAAAAGATCAAGCTAAGAGGTGGTTAAATAACCAACCTAATAACAGCATAAGGACATGGAAACAGCTGTCAGAAAAATTCTTGAATCACTATTTTCCTCCAAAATGGATGACACAGCTAAGGCTGAGCATCCAAGGCTTCAAACAAGGAGACAATGAATCTCTTTATGATGCTTAGGAGAGATACAGAGAGATGCTGAGAAAATGCCCCTCTGAAATATTTTCAGAGTGGGTACAATTAGACATCTTCTACTATGGACTTACAGAAAAAGCTCAGATTTCTCTAGATCACTCAGCTGGTGGATCTATACATATGAGAAAAACAATTGAAGAAGCTCAAGAGCTTATTGATACAGTTGCCAGAAATCAGCATCTGTACCTAAGCAGTGAATCTTCCATGAAAGAAGAAGCTAAAACAGTAACTGCTGAACTCAGTCCTGTAGATCAGGCTAATGAATTCAATCAGCAGCAGGATTTTCTAACTCAGCAGCTAGCCGAATTCAAGGAAATACTACAAGAAACAAGAATGGCTAACAAGAATATGGAATTACAGTTAAAACAAACAGAAAAGCAACTGTCAAAACAAATAACAGAAGAATGCCAAGCAGTTCAATTAAGAAGAGGGAAAATATTAAATACCTCACTTCAAAGCAGCAGGAAGCCAAGAAATGAACAAATGGCTACTCAAAATCCCTCTGAGGACAATCAGAGCCTAGAGAGGAATAATGCTGGCACTGAACGCCCAAACCATGCTCATTCCTGGCGTTCAACGCCAGAAACAAGTAAGGATTTGGCGTTGAACGCCCAAAGGGAGCACAGTTCTGGCGTTCAGACGCCAAAAACAGATAAGGAGCTGGCGTCTAACGCCACCCCAGCTTCCACCCCTGGTATTCAAATGCCAGTGGGGGATCAGACACATACAAGTGTTGATAACAACCCTTCTAAAAAGGCTTCCCAATCCACATCTGTAGGCAATAAACCTGCAGCAACTAAGGTTGAGGAATATAAAGCCAAGATGCCTTATCCTTAAAAACTCCGCCAAGCAGAACAGGATAAGCAATTTGCCCGCTTTGCAGACTACCTCAGGACTCTTGAAATAAAGATTCCGTTTGCAGAGGCACTTGAGCAAATACCCTCTTATGCTAAGTTCATGAAAGAGATCTTAAGTCATAAGAAGGATTGGAGGGAAACTGAAAAAGTTTACCTCACTGAAGAATGTAGTGCAGTCATTCTGAAAAGCTTACCTGAGAAGCTTAAAGATCCCGGGAGCTTTATGATACCATGCACATTAGAGGGTACTTATACCAAGCAAGCTCTATGTGATCTTAGGGCAAGTATCAACTTAATACCTGCATCTATTATCACAAAGCTTGGTTTGACTGAAGAAGTCAAACCAACCCGGATATGTCTTCAACTTGATGATGGCTCCATTAAATACCCATCAAGCGTGATTGAAGACATGATTGTCAAGGTTGGGCCATTTGCCTTTCCTACTGACTTTGTGGTGCTGGAAATGGAGGAGCACAAGAGTGCAACTCTCATTCTAGGAAGACCTTTCCTAGCAACTGGCCAAACCCTCATTGACGTCCAAAAAGGGGAAGTAACCTTGAGAGTCAATGAGGAGGAGTTCAAGTTAAATGTTGCCAAAGCCATGCAACATCCAGACACCCCAGATGATTGCATGAGTGTTGATATCATTGACTCTCTGGTAAGAGAGGTCAATATGGCTGAGAGTCTCGAATCAGAGCTAGAGGACATCTTTAAAGATGTTCAGCCTGATTTGGAGGAATCAGAGAGAATAATAGAACCTCTAAAAATCCCTCAGGAAGAGGAGAAACCTCCCAAACCCGAGCTCAAACCATTACCACCATCCCTGAAATATGCATTTTTGGGAGAAGGTGATACCTTTCCTGTAATCATAAGCTCTACCTTAGAGCCACAGGAAGAGGAAGCACTAATTCAAGTGCTAAGGACACACAAGACAGCTCTTGGGTGGTCCATCAGTGATCTTAAGGGCATTAGCCCAGCCAGATGCATGCACAAGATCCTATTGGAGGGTGACGCCAAGCCAGTGGTCCAACTACAAAGGCGGCTGAATCCAGCCATGAAGGAAGTGGTGCAGAAGGAGGTCACTAAATTACTAGAGGCTGGGATTATTTATCCTATTTCTGACAGCCTCTGGGTAAGCCCTGTCCAAGTCGTCCCTAAGAAGGGAGGCATGACAATTGTTCATAATGAAAAAAATGAACTGGTTCCTACAAGAACAGTTACAGGGTGGCGTATGTGTATTGATTATAGAAGGCTCAATACAGCCACCAGAAAGGATCATTTTCCTTTACCATTCATAGACCAGATGCTAGAAAGACTAGCAGGTCATGAATACTACTGCTTCCTGGATGGATATTCAGGTTATAATCAAATTACAGTAGATCCCCAGGATCAAGAGAAAATGGCATTCACATGCCCATCTGGAGTATTTGCATACAGAAGGATGCCATTTGGCTTGTGCAATGCACCTGCAACCTTTCAAAGGTGCATGCTCTCAATTTTCTCTGATATGGTGGAAAAATTTCTGGAAGTCTTCATGGATGACTTTTCAGTATTTGGAGACTCATTCAGCTCCTGTCTTGACCATCTAGCACTTGTTCTAAAGAGATGCCAAGAGACCAACCTAGTTTTAAACTGGGAGAAATGTCACTTTATGGTGACTGAAAGAATTGTCCTTGGGCACAAAATCTCGAACAGAGGAATAGAGGTGGATCAAGCTAAGGTAGAGGTAATTGAAAAATTACCACCACCAGCCAATGTTAAGGCAATCAGAAGCTTTCTGGGGCATGCAGGATTCTATTGGAGGTTTATAAAGGATTTTTCAAAAATCGCCAAACCTCTAAGTAATCTGCTAGTTGCTGACACACCATTTATCTTTGATAAGGAGTGTCTGCGGGCGTTTGAGACTCTGAAAGCTAAGCTGGTCACAGCACCAGTCATCTCTGCACCAGACTGGACATTACCATTTGAATTAATGTGTGATGCCAGTGACCATGCCATTGGTGCAGTGTTAGGATAGAGACATGACAAGCTTCTGCACATCATTTACTATGCCAGTCGTGTTTTAAATGACGCTCAGAAGAATTACACAACCACAGAAAAAGAGCTGCTTGCAGTGGTTTACGCTATTGACAAGTTTAGATCCTATTTAGTAGGATCAAAAGTGATTGTGTACACTGACCATGCTGCTCTTATATATCTACTCACAAAGCAGGATTCAAAACCCAGACTCATAAGATGGGTGTTGCTTCTGCAAGAGTTTGATATAGAAATAAGAGACAGAAAAGGGATAGAGAATCAGGTAGCAGATCACCTGTCTCGAATAGAACCAGTAGAAGGGGCGTCCCTCCCTCTTACTGAGATCTCTGAAACCTTTCCGGATGAGCAACTCTTTGCCATCCAGGAAGTGCCATGGTTTGCAGACATTGCAAACTACAAGGCAGTAAGGTTCATACCCAAAGAGTACAGTAGGCAGCAATCAAAGAAGTTGATCACGGATGCAAAGTACTACCTTTGGGATGAACCATATCTCTTCAACTTGATCACAAGCGTATCACCATATGGATACGTAGAGCTTCAAGATAATGATTCTAATAAAAAGTTCATTGTTAATGGACAGAGAGTCAAACATTATCTTGAAGGCAATTTTGAGCAAGAATGCTCAAAACTGAGGCTTGATTAAAGCTCAGTAATAGTCCGGCTAATGACAATAAAGAAGCGCTTGCTGGGACCAGCCATTTACAAACTTTATTTGTTAATTAATTGATTTTTATAGGTATATGTCAAAGTATCTTCAAGGTAAAATAGCAATTGCTTGAATTCACAAAGTTACAAGGGAATTTGGAAGCTCACTGGCGTGAAAAAGCCAGTAAGAAATATTTTGGGCATTGAATGCCCAAAAGAAGCACCCACTGGGCGTTCAACACCAGTAAGGGTAGCCATTTGGGCGTTAAACGCCAGAAAGGAGCATCTTTTGGGCATTGAACGCCAGAAAGAAGCACCTTCTGGGCGTTTAACGCCAGATTGACAGCGTCCTGGGCGTTCAGAAAAATGCCCAGTGACAAAGGACTTCCTGGCATTCAACGCCAGAAAGAAGCAACTTTTGGTTTTTATGATTTTATTAATTTTTTTGTATTTTTCGAGAATAAAAATAAAAAGCTTAAACATAAAATAAAATTACCCAATCTAAGCAACAAGATGAACAGTCAGTTGTCCAAACTCGAACAATCCCCAGCAATGGCGCCAAAAACTTGGTGCACGAAATTGTGATCACACTTTTCATAACTCTGCACAACTAACCAGCAAGTGCACTGGGTCATCCAAGAAATACCTTACGTGAGTAAGGGTCGGTCCCATTGAGATTGACGGCTTGAAGCAAGCTATGGTCATCTTGTAAATCTCAGTCAAGCGGATTCAAATGGTAATGAGGTATTTGATGAGCGGATAATTTATACGCTTTTTGGCATTGTTTTTAGGTAGTTTCTAGTAGGATCTAGCTACTTTTAGAGATGTTTTCATTAGTTTTTATGCAAAATTCACATTTCTGGACTTTACTATGAGTTCGTGTGTTTTTCTGTGATTTCAGGTATTTTCTGGCTGAAATTGAGGGACCTGAGCAAAAATCTGATAGGAGGCAGACAAAGGACTGCTAATGTTGTTGGATTTTGACCTCCCTTCACTCGAAATAAATTTTCTAGAGCTACAGAACTCCAAATGGTGCGCTCTGAACGGATCTGAAAAGTAGACATCCAGGGCTTTCCAGCAATATATAATAGTCTATACTTTGTTTGAGTTTAGATGATGCAAACTGGCGTTCAACGCCAGTTCCATGCTGCATTCTGGAGTAAAACGCCAAAAACACGTCACAAACCAGAGTTAAATGCCAAAAATATGTTACAACTTGGCGTTTAACTCCAAGAGAAGCCTCTGCACATGTAAAGCTCAAGCTCAGCCCAAGCACACACCAAAGTGGGCCCCAGAAGTGGATTTCTTCACTTAGACTTATTTTTGTAAACCTTAGTGGCTAGTTTAGTATAAATAGAACTTTTTACTATGGTACTAGTGTCAGTCTTTGACCAGGTCCTTTTCCCTATTTTTGAATTCATATGCCATTTGGGGAGGCTGGCCATTCGGCCATGCCTGGACCATTATCACTCATGTATTTTCAACGGTGGAGTTTCTACACACCATAGATTAAGGTGTGGAGCTCTGCTGTACCTCGAAAATTAATGCAATTACTATTGTTCTTCTATTCGATTCAAGCTTATTCTTATTCTAAGATATTCGCTGCACTTCAACCTGATCGATGTGATGATCCGTGACACTCATCATCATCCATCCTTTTGAACGCGTGCTTGACAACCACTTCCGTTTTACCTTAGACCGAGTGTGTATCTCTTGGATTCCTTAATCAGAATCTTTATGGTATAAGCTAGAACCCTTTGGCGGCCATTCTTGAGAATCCAGAAAGTCTAAACCTTGTCTGTGGTATTCCAAGTAGGATTCAGGGATTGAATGACTGTGACGAGCTTCAAACTCGCGATTGTTGGGCGTAGTGACAGACGCCAAAGAATCAATGGATTCTATTCCGACATGATCGAGAATTGACAGATGATTAGCCGTGCTGTGATAGAGCATTTGGACCATTTTCACTGAGAGGATGGGAAGTAGCCATTGACAACGGTGATGCCCTACATACAGCTTGCCATGGAAAGGAGTATGAAGGATTGGAGGAAGGCAGTAGGAAAGCAGAGATTCAGAAGGGAAAAAGCATCTCCATACACTTACTTGAAATTTCCACCAATGATTTACATAAGTATCTCTATCTCTATTTTATGCTTTATTTATTTTATATTCGAAAACCATCACAACCATTAGAATCCGCCTAACTGAGATTTACAAGATGACCATAGCTTGCTCCATACCAACAATCTCCGTGGGATCGACCCTTACTCACGTAAGGTTTATTACTTGGACGACCCAGTGCACTTGCTGGTTAGTTGTGCGAAGTTGTGAAGAATGTGAGTGAACCATAGTAGTGTGCACCAAGTTTTTGGAGCCATTGCTAAGAATTGTTCCAGTTATGAAAAGGGTAAATCACAATTTTGCCTATCAGTATTGATAATTAAAAGATAGATAAGACGGAAAATAACATAGAGATACTTATGTAATTCATTGGTGAGAATTTCAGATAAGCGTTTGGAGATTCTTTGTTGCTTCTAAACCTCTGCTTTCCTGTTGTCTTCATCTAATCATGCAACCTCCTTTCCATGGCAAGTTGTATGATCCTCTCAGTGAAAATGGTCTGGCTACGGTCTCTGTACGGCTAATCAACTGTCGAATTTCTCGTCTCAGATGAAAAATACCAGGCACTGCTACCACAGGGCTAATCATCTGTCGGTTCTCACTTGTGTCAGAATAAGATCCATTGATCCTTTTGCACACTGTCACTGCGCCCAACATTTGCGAGTTTGAAGCTCCTCACAGTTATCCCTTCCGGGATCCTACTCGGAATACCACAGACAAGGTTTAGACTTTCTGGATCTCAGGAATGCTGTCTATTGATTCTAGCCTATACCACGAAGATCCTAATTACGGGGTCGGATGCTCTGTTGTCAGGAGAGACAATGCAAATCCATGGATCAGAGACCCAAGAGAGTATACTCCGGCTAGCGTCCAATGAGTACGTTGAACATTATGTAGACCGCTTTGTGGTTGTCAGGCACGCGGATCTTGGCTAAGCAAGTACTGAAGATAGTGGGTGATTGTCACAGGTCACCCTTTCAGTTTGACTTAACTGAATTAAGTACAAGAGTATATCTTGGAAAAGAAGTAGGCGTGAATTGAAGGAAAAACAATAGTACTTGCATTAATTCATGAGGAACAGCAGAGCTCCTCACCTTAATCTATGAGGTGTAGAAACTCCACCGTTGAAAATACATAAGAGAAAAAGGTCTAGGCATGGCCAAATGGCCAGCCGCCCCAAGGATGATCATAAAGGTCAAGGGTTCCAAAGAAGACCCTCAATACAATAGTAAAAAGTGCTATTTATACTAAACTAGGAAACCAGATTTAGAGAAAATGAGTAGATAGTGCAGAAATCCACTTCTAGGGCTCACTTGGTGTGTGCTTGGACTGAGTTTTGAAGCTTTCACGTGCATAAGCCATCCTTGGAGTTAAACGCCAGCTTGGGTGGCAGTTTGGGCGTTTAACTCCAGTTCTGGTGCAAGTTCTGGCGTTTTACGCCAGAAAAGGGTCTCTAGGTGGCATTTGAACGCCAGTTTGGGTCATCAAATCTCGGGAAAAATATGAACTATTATACATTTCTGGAAGGCCCAAGATGTCTACTTTCTAACGCAATTGAGAGCACATAAATTGGGCTTCTGTAGCTCCAGAAAATCTACTTCGAGTACAGGGAGGTCAGAATCCAACAGCATCTACAGTCCTTTCTCAGCCTCTGAATCAGATTTTTGCTCAGGTCCCTCAATTTCAGCCTGAAAATACCTGAAATCACAGAAAAACACACAAACTCATAGTAAAGTCCAGAAATGTGAATTTTGCATAAAAACTAACAAAAACATACTAGAAATTACCTAAAAATAATGCCAAAAAGCGTTTAAATTATTCACTCATCAAATGGCTTGATGAGAGTGGAAAAAAAGCTTAGAATTGGGAGAAAACATGAAGAAATCAAAGGAGAGAGGCATTTCAGCCTGTGCCCACGTACACCTTCTGTGCCCACGCACAAGGGTAAAAAATCAGCACCTGTGCCCACGCACAGAATTGAAATCAGCAAGTGTGCGTACGCACAGACCTGTGCATACGCACAAGTACCAGCGTGTGACTTCATTAAAAAGTCACGTGGATCACGATTTGAGGAAATTTTTGGCCCATTTCTGAAGGCTTTAGAGCATATATGAAGGGGGAAGCAACACCATATCACAACATACACTATCATGCATTATAGAATACACTTAGGAGTAGTTTTAGGGTAGTTTTAAGTTAGATTTTCTCTCAAATTTCTTAGGATTTTTAATTAGAATTTTGTAGAATTTTATAGTTCAAGTTTTGATCTTTGATTCTAGCCATTTCCCATTGTAAGTATTTCTTTAATTTCTCTTTTATTACATTACTTGTTTTACACTTTCTTATATTTTACTTTCCTTTATCATTACATATATAGTTTTGCAATTTTGATTTCTAGTTGGTTGATTTGATGTTTGTTTGAGTTGCCTTTGTTGATTTTGATCATTTGTGGTTCATAGTTTTCACCATTTTCCCAATTTTGTCATGTTTTATTATTATGCCCTCTATATGTTTGATAAAATGCCAATTTTGATTATGGAGTAAATTTCCACCCCTTGCCTTGGGAAAATGAGTATATGGGACACTAGAGTCATAATGTCCGACATTTAGTGATAATTCTTGAGTTGTTAGTTATTATTGTTTCCACTAACGCTAGCTTCTTGCTAAGGTAATTAGTAAGTTAGCTAGGATTTGTGGATTAATAACAATTATGCTCACTTGACTTACTCTTCGATGTTAAGGGTAGACTAAGTGAGATTAATCCATCATAATTATCATAGTTGTGGTTATGACAAGGAAGGAATTCCATAACTCATCCCAAGTCAAAGTTCCATTTGTGTTTTGAGCATATTCTTGCATTCAATACCTTCATCATATGCATTGATCTCTCGTATATGTATGTATAATCCACCACATATAAAAAAGAAAAAAAGAAAAACAAAAGAAAAAAACAAAAAAGAAAACAATAACAAGGGGACAAAATGCCCTAAAGTAAGTGGTGTTGGCAAGGCATATGTATTATACTCGAATTTAGGATGCATGAATATGTGGCAAAAGATAGTCAACGGGTAGTAAGGTTTTTGCATTTTGATTACATCGATTGTCTTAGGTTAGGTGGGAAGTTTAGGCTAATCAAGGATTCAGATTTTAGTCCACTTAACCAAATACATTCCTACTTTGACCCTAACCCCATTACAACCCTTAAAAGACTTCTTGATATGTGTATTCGTGCATTAAACTTTTTTTATTGGTAGAAGAAGAGCAAGCCTTAGAAAGCAATATTAGTAGATAACCGAGAGAATCGACCCTGAAACACTAGAGTGATTAGAATATATACACTTCCGGAGAGGGTTCGCTGCTCGATCCTTTGTTCCCGGCTTTCACGAGCTGTCTTCTACAAGTATACTTGTACTTCATTTTGAGATTTGAATTAGCAGAATCCAGTTTATATTTTTTCTAGAAAGATTTATTTACTTTTAAACAAGTAGGTAGAAGCATTTTGCATTTAGTTGCATTCATATAGATAAGTTGTATTGCATAAGTCCTACCCTTTTCCTTCACTCTTTTGGTTCTCTTGAGCTTAGCATGAGGACATGCTAATGTTTAAGTGTGGAGAGATTGATAAACCACTATTTTACAGTTTATCTTGTGTTGAATTGAGTGGATTTTTCAACTATTCTCACACTTATCCATGTAAATGCATGTTTTTAAGTTTCCTTCCTAATTTTGTGCTATGATTGAAAACATGTTTCTTTGACTTTAAAATTGCTAATTTTTAATCCTCTGTTATTATCATTCGATGCCGTGATATGTGCGTTAAGTAATTACAGGATTTATAGAGCAGGAATGACATAGAGAATGGAAAGGAAGCATGCAAAAGTAGAAGGAACACATACAAGAAATCGAAGTTTTGAGAAGCTGGTATCCACGCGTACGCATGGCTGACGTGTACGCGTGACCGAGCCATAACCAAATGATGCGCACGTGTGGTTGACACCTATGCGTGGCCAATGCAGAGTCCAATGACGCATACACGTGGCTGACGCATACGCGTGATGAGTGTCACGTGCCTCAGTAAAGAGAATTTGCTGGGAGTGATTTCTGGGCTGCTTTTGACCCAGTTTCTGGCCCAAAAATGAAAACAAGAGGCTGTAGAGTGGAGCTAAGAGGCATTATTCGAATCATTCATTCATTCAAACGCTTTAGGTTTTAGATGTAGAATTCTAGAGAGAGAGCCTCTCCTCTCTCTAGGTTTTAGTGTTTTTAGTCTTATTTCTTTTTAGCTTCAGAATTTTATCTTGCTTTAATATAGTTCTTCTACCTTTTATTGTTCTAGTATCTTAGTTTATCTTCCCTTGTTGATTTCTTTATTTTCCCAATTTACTTTATGAAGTCTCCTTGTTAGATTCATTTCCTTTTAATGCAATTTGAAGTATTTCATGTTTATGGCTTCTTTCCTTAATTGTTGGTTATTAATTCCTTGCATGTGTTAGTCTTATATTTTACTATCTCTTATTAATTTTCTATGTTTTTATTTTGTGCCTTCCAAGTGTTTGATAAAATTCTTGGTTGGATTTTAAATTAGATTTTTGTGATCTTAGCTTGGGTTGATGATTTGGAGACTCTTGAATTGTCAAAGTCTCTTGTTGATTGGTAATTGAAGATTGCCAGTTAGCTTCAACTTCACTAAATCTAGTCTCTCATTATGAGTTGACTAGGACTTGTGAACTCAAGTTGATTGTATGCACTTGACTTTCCTTTATTGGTTAGAGGTTAACTAAGTGAAGGCAATTTACATTTACCATCACAATTGACGATGATAATGAGGATAGGACTTCTAATTTCCTTTCCTTGCTAAAAGCTTTCTTAGTTATTAGTTTATTTTCTTGCCATTTTACATTCCTTGTTTCTTATTTCAAAACCCCAAAAAAAGAAGTACATCATAACCAATAATAAACACATTTCCCTGCAATTTCTTGAGAAACGACCCGAGTTTTAAATACTTTGGTTTATTTTTATTGGAATTTGTACTTGTGACAACCTAATTAAACGTTGATTGAGGTTTAATTGTCGGTTTAGATCTATACTTGCAATGAAGTTATTTTGAGAAATTCTTTACCGACAATTTTCATATGCCAGTGACCTCGTAGCTGCTTAGGACATACATCCATCATATTGTTTGCCGTATTTTTTCTATGTTTATGCTCTATATATATTATTTGTGACTATATTTTATGTCTATTCTCTTTTCTCTGTGTTATGTGATTAATCTATGCTTGTTTAATATTATTGTTACTTGATAGATTATGGTCCAATTAATGAGAAACTAGGAGTAGAATAGATGAGTGAAAACTAAAAATTTCTGTGTCCTAGGATCGATATACGATTTGTTCTCTTTGTTAATATCCTGCTGAGAACTGTAGGTTCTCACGCCCTTCCCTTCACTGTTCCTACAAGTGGAGCTAACGATGATGTATGTTGTATGTTGAACGCTGAGGCTGTTATACACTACAATCCAAACTATTAAGTATGTTTAGTATTTTGGAAGATACATATTATTATGTATAGCTATAAAGAGTAGAGTATTTTTTTCTCTACTTGTTAGCATTTTCTTGAGGAATGGGATTTTACTATATTTTGTTAGCACTGGATTTTCAGACTAAGAGCTTCTTCAGTGGGCCTAGACCTAAGATGTCTTGTGTTCATGAGTGTTTGTATGATATATAATATAATATATTAACAGAGATTATATCTGGGCTGAAATATCTTATGGTTTGTATGGATGATATTATTCACTATATGTTTATATGAAGTCTTCACAGGATTATGTGTTGTAATATATTTATTTCTTTACTTATGATTACTGTATATTTATCTATTTTACTAACTCATGCTAATGTATAACGACGTATAAATTTGCATACGACGAGTATGACAAACGCAATATTATATAATTAAATATAGAGTCTATAACCCCAAAAGTTGACCGATGAGTAATAGGCGACAATTAATATTTGCTCATTACATACTAAAAGTTTGGTCTTTACAATACTTTTTATACATCATGCATTAATCACAATTTGAATTGTCAATTCGTCATTAATGGGATAATTTTCTTATACGGTCATTGTAATAAACATTAATGAAGTAATATCTTTTCATTATGATTAATACTAATTTATTTTCTTGTTAAAAGGCATCAATGATATAAATCACCTTACACATTAATGGTAATATTTGCATTTTGTGCTATTTTAGGAAAATAGTTTAGTTGTTTATATGAGAGATTTTTTTTGTGTCTGTAACAAAAACTAAAACAATCAGGAACACAAACCCAAAAAGCTACACAGCTCTTCAACAAAATCTGCTTGAAGTCATCACTCGGCTGAATCCACACCGAATGAGAATAACACTCTTAGCCCCTATTTTAGCTAGACAATCCGCATCAGCTTTAGCTTCTCTTCTAACCCAAGTGAAGGACACTTCCCAGTTTTTACTTAACAACTCCATGATCTTCTCTATAATATCTATATTATCACCTGCAACATAGTTGGTAATATTGTTCAACAAAAGATACATTTCTATAGAATCAGTTTCACAAATAAAGGAATCACAACCAACTTTTCACGCAATCATAAGACCATTACAGACTGCCAATAACTCATTTATTTTTTTTTGTTCATGTCTCTGATTTATTGCTTAAGTTGGATGATATTTACTATGATAGGACTTGGAATTTTGAAAAATTATCCACCCCAATTTCCGAGGATATTAAATCCTTTTTGGGGGCTATTCTTCCTCCTGAAAGGAGTGTGAATAAATCAGGTTGGATTTGGAAACTAGCTTCTTCGAAGGGTTATACTACCAAAAACGGGTACATTTGGCTTGCGCACACTACAAAAAAATATGTTTTAGCGACAAATTTTTAGCGGCAATAACATAATGGCCACTAATTTCTTAATTTAAGTTATGTTTTTGCGGCAATTATATATTTGTCATTATTATTATATGTTATAGCGGCCATTATCATTATTGACAGAAAATTATTATCTTTTTTATTTTTAATTTTAATTTTTTTAAATTATTATAGTGGCCATTACCATTATTGCCACTAAACTTTTATTATATTTTTTTATGAGGAATGCTAGGGGGCCAACAACTTTTGTATTTTATAACCATCAATTGTCCATCAATAGTATTTTTAATAGTGTGAGATTAAATCTAATGGTGTGGGATCATTCAATTTTCTTTTGATGGTTAAATGTTGGCTAACTTTTTAAAAAATTGTTGGCCCCAAGACTTTTCCTTTTTTATATCTCATCCCCAAATCAAATTGAAAAACAGAAAGAGAGAGAAAAACTAAAAACGAAAGAAAAAGTTCGCCACTAGCGAGGTTAACTCGCGTAACTTCCCTCCATCGCTGATCACCATCGTCATAACCGTTATCATTGTCAACGCCGCCGTCCATCATCCTACTCCTTGGACCTCGTTTCCATGCGATCCGTCTCAGATCCGCATCATTGTCATAATTTGTTCATCTCAGATCTATGTCGCCAAGGTCTTTCAACCACTGTTGCTGCTCTTATCGCAACACCACACCTCCTCCGCTTGCACCGCCGCCCTTCTTGCGCATAGACGCACAAGATTGCCACCACCGGTAGGTCTTCTCCATTTATTTTTTCAATTTTGGTTTGAATATTCAGAAGTCTGAGATTTTCTCTGTTTGCTATTACTTTTTCTCTATTTGATTGTTTGATCCTAATGAATCTGACAGATGAAGCTAAAATCGAAGTGTTTTCTTAGTAATAAATTTTATTTGGATTTTGGTTTGAGTGTTTGAAATACTTTCTGCAGAGTTTCTTTCTAACTTTGACTAAGATTGTTGGAAAACTCGGTGCAAAATCTCGTTTAGTCGACACAATTTTGCATTGCCTTGATGCAGGAATGTCTGGTATTCTCCATTGCAACCCTTGATTATTTCTGATATTTGTTTGGAAAATTTATTGTAGATATATTTAGTTGTTTGTCAAATTATCCTGATTGATTCTTAGATATTGAATGTGTGTATTGGCAAAGGATGAAATCCATTATTAGAATGTCATGCCTTAAAATGAAAGAGAAGTTTTCCTTCGAGACTTGTTCAGCAATAGACAATTTCAACCTCTACAATAAAATATGGCTTTAATTGATAGATACAATTTCTTCTGTACAGGCAGCATTGCATCAAGTAGAAATCACAATGGTGGTTATGGGAGTTAACTAATCTGCACAATATTTTCTGTGGTCTGCATGTGATAAAGTGATGCTATTAATTGTTGCATCGTAAAATGTTGATTAGTGACACTGTGATGGTTTGGTGTATTTAACATCGTTGCATATTACTTGGTGCCAAGCCAATTACATAGTTGACAGGGAGGTCCCTTAAAGAATTTATGATTTGAATGAACACTATAGTTCATAGGGAAACCATCAGAACAATCCTTTAGTTAAATAAAGAGCTATGAAAATAACACGCAATTATAAAAGAACTATGTAATTTCTATTTTCTTCAGGTTAGAGAGAAGCAGAGAATGTCCAATATATTTGCAGCTGCTTTCTTTCATTGATCCTTCTAGATAATGGTTTTCCTCTTCCAACACTATCACTATCTCCTTCTTCCTCAATCATATCTTCAAGATTTATTGCTTAAGCATGGTCTGACATCAATTAAAAGTTATTTCTGTGTCTTTCTAGGAATCATAAACACAGGATTGCTCCATTTATATCACTTTCCAGTCCGTAGTTACTGTATTTGATTATGTCAGTATGGAAGACCCTGATTTTAGATCCATTCAAGGAAAAAACTGTCAGAACTTTACTTCCTATGAAAGTTATTTTTCTTCCCTGCAGAAGTTTGAATATTTCCTTCTTAATTTGAGGTTAAAGTTTAAGCAGAAGCTGATGTAGTCCCCAGCAAATTGTATTCAAAGGATAATTCTGGTTCTGGTGAATCGAACATCAAAGATAATATAAATTTTTGTCGTGATAGGTAAGTTTCAATTTTTATAAAATCCATATTATACATTTTATAATAGACAAGTTCAATTTTCAATTTTACGGATTCAAATATATGTAGTTATACTCTTTTAAAAATGTAAATTCTTATGTGTTCTCTTGATGTCAACTGTAGAACAATGTAGAACTGTAGAAAACTAGAAATATAGTAAAATGAGAGAAAAGAAGAATATTCTTTTTGGCAACTGATTCTGCATTTTCTGTTCTGTTGATGACATGGAGTTCATGATATTCCTTTTTCTAGGGATCAAACAATCTTATTGCAAGCTTTCCAGAAGATTTTGTAATCTTGTGTGTCTATGTGTGATACATTTTTAGTGTTTATCTTGTGTTGAATTTAGAGGGTTTTGTCAACTTTTCTCCCATTTATTTACTAAAATAGCATGGTTTTGTAAATTCTCCTTTAATTGTGCTTAAGAGTGAAAACATGCTTTTTAGGACTTAAAATAGCTAAATTTAATTCACCTTGATTCCATTAGATGCCTTGATGTGTTTGTTAAGTGATTTCAGGTTTAAGAGGCAAAGATTGGATTAAGGGAACGAAGGAAAAGCATGTAAAAATGGAGAACTCATGAAGAAATGAAGGAATCGCAAAGCTGTCAATCCTGAACTCTTTGCACTTAATCGATCATAACTTGAGCTACAGAGGTCCAAATGAGACGGTTTTAGTTGCGTTGGAAAGCTAACATCCAGGGCTTCAAAATAATATAAAATTTTCCATAGTTGCCTGGTGTTTAGAGACACGTACGCGTGACCCATGCGTACACGTCGATGCTCGTACGTGACTCACTAAAGGCAACTCGTGGCCAACGATTTCTGAAGCATTTTGGGTCCAATCCAACTCATTTATGATGCTATTTAACCCAAGGATTGAAGAAGGATGAATCAATTAGTTAGTTAGTGAGTTTTAGTTTAGTTTTCATGATGCTTTAGTTAGTTTCTAGAGAGAGAAGCTCTCTTCTCTCTAGATTATGGTTCTTAGTTTTAGATCTAGATCTACTACTTCTTTTGCTTTAATTTTCCTTTTTCATCTTTAATTGTTCTCTTGTAGTTGTAGCATTCTACTTCTCTTGTAGTTTCCTTGTTTTGTTAGTTGTAGTTTATGAATTCTTATGTAGATCTCCATTTCCCTTCCAATGCAATTTATGATTTCCATGTCTTTTCATGTTTGCTTTGGTTTTCTATTATTGATCTTTTGTCTTTGTAGTTAGATCTCTCTTTAATTATTGCAATTCATGTTGTTTACCTTTATTTCCTTTTATGTGTTTGATAAAATACTTCTTTTAGTTATGAGCTAGATCTTTCTCCTCTTGGCTTTGGTTGAGTAATTTACAAAACTATACTATTTTAGTGAATAAATGGGAGAAAAGTTGTCAAAACCCTCTAAATTTAACACAAGATAAACCCTAAAAATGAGGTTTATCAACCTCTCCACACTTAAATCATAGCATGTCCTCACGCTAAACCAAGACGAAAACAAGGGGTATGACATTTATTCAATGCAACCTATCTATATGCATCCTATCTAAATGAATGCAACTAAATGCAAAATGATTCTACCTACTTGGTTAAAAATAAATCAATCCTCCAAGAGCATGTATAAACAGGTAGGGCTAAGGTCATATGACGATTCATGAATCCTACCAATTCAAGTATAAAAATGAAGTTCAAATAGACTTGCAAGAAGAACGCTCATGAAAGCCAGGAATCAAGGAATTGAGCATCGAACCCTCACCGAAAGTGTTTGCACTCTAATCGCTCAAGTGTATAGGGTCAATTCTCTCAATTCTCTCCTAATCATGCTTTCCAAGATTTGTTTTTCATCTAACAATCAATAATTATTCAATGCATGCATACATTCATCATGAGGTCTTTTCATAGGTTGTAATGGGACTAGGGTCAAGGTAGGATTGTATATGGTTAAGTGGACTAGAATTTGAATCTTTGATCAACTTAAAATTTCTACCTAACCTATGGCAACCTATACATTTTAAGTGCTAACCTAACTACCCATTCTTCACTTTTTCACATACTCATGCGTCTTCTTTTAATTACCACACATATGCATTGATCTTTATTAATCTTTATTTTGGGGCATTTTGTCCCCTTTTATTACTTTTTTGTTTCTTTTTTTTCTATATTTTTTTCTTTTTATTCATATATATTTTTTTCTTTTTATTTATCATTTTTTTCTTTTATTTTTCACAATAAAGTATATACGAAGGCATCAATGCATATGGTTTTACATATAATTAATACATGAGCATGTACCCAATTCCCTAAATCCCTAATAGAAATACAAAACACCCTTTTATCCCAACCAATGTCCGAAATTTTCCCATACTTGAATGATACTCACACTCACTAGCCTAAGCTAATCAAAGATCCAAATAAAGGACATTTATTGTTTTTCGCTTTAAAGCTTGTAATGTGCTAAATTAAAGAACAAAGTGGGTTAATCGTAGGCTCGAAGTTGGCTAACAATGGTAGGTAAAAGGTAGGCTATTTGGGTAAGTGAGCTAAATAAAATGATGGCCTCAATCATATAAATGCATGTATACATGGAATAATGGACATAAGGAGTCAAACAAATCAAGGATTACAATCATAGAAGGAGAACAATGCACACAAGAATGGAAATAAGTAGTTATAAGATGTAACCACACAATTAGGCTCAAAACTCACATACTTGTGTTCTTAGCTTAAAAACTATGTTCCAAAATAAATTCTTCAAGCAAGTTCAACAAAAGTACTTTTCAAATTGGTAGGGCGCTGACGTCGGGATTTTTGCTAGTAAAGAATTTTATAAAGTCGTGTTGTAAGTATAGATTCTAAACCAACAGAAAATCCCTTCGTACAAACATTTTGGTTGTCACAAGTAACAAACCCCTAAATAAATTGATAACCGAAGTATTTAAACCTCAGGTCGTCTTCTCAAGAAATTGCAGGGAAGTATGTTCTTATTATTGGTTATGCAAAGGTATATTTTTGGGTTTTCAAAAGGGTTGAACAAGTAATATAAAATAACAAGTCGTCAAAATAATAACTAGTAAAGCTCTTGGCAAGGTATGAGAACTGGAGGTCCTATCCCAGTTATCCTTATCAATTGTGATGAGAATTGGATTTTTCTCCCACTAAGTCAACTTCTAACTATGAAGGTAAGTTAAGTGGATGAATTAATTTTGATTCCTCGGGTCCTAGTCTTTCCTTGGGAAAAACTAGAGTTATTGGAATTCGAATTAATTCTTGAAGAATTTCAATTTTCAGTCAACAATGAGTTTGATAACTCAAGAGTTACCAATTAATCAACCAAAGCCAAAAGGTAGAAAAATATAAATTATTTATATCATAAATAAAAGAAACAAATCATAGATCTGAAATACCTCGAATTATATTAAATAGAAAGTTAGATTGAACATAGAAATCCATAAGCCAAATTGGCAACATCAAGTAATCAACTAAAGTAATAAATAAAAGTGGAAAATAAATTAAAGGAACATTGAACCTGTGATTGAAGAAGATGAAATCCTAATTCTAAAAATCCTAATCCTAATCCTAATCCTAATCCTAAGAGAGAGGAGAGAACCTCTCTCTCTAAAAACTACATCTAAAACCTAAAATTGTGAGTTATGAAAAGCATGTTGAGTCTCTGCATGTTCCCTGACTTTAATCTGTGTTTCTGGGCCAAAAACTGGGTTGAAATGTGGCCCAGAATCTCTGCCAGTGACCTTTGTAATTCTGCAGATCGTGCACGTCACACATTCGCGTCGTCCACGCGATCGCGTCACTCAGCGTTTTTTCTACCACGCGTGCGCGTCCTCCACGCATTCGTGTCGTTCGTGCAGCTTCCAATCCGCGCGGTCGCGTCAGGAATGCGAACGCGTCACTCTGATTTTTTCCATTTCACGTGGTCGCGTGACTTCTCGCTGGTCATCTCCTCAATTCCTTGTGTTCCTTCCATTTTTGCACGCTTCCTCTTCATTCTCTAAGCCATTCCTGCCCTATGAAGCCTGAAACACTTAACACACAGATCAAGGCATCGAATGGTAATAAGAAAGGATTAAGATTAGCTAAATTAAGACCAAAGAAGCATGTTTTCAATCATAGAACTAAACTAGGAAGGAATTGTAAAATCATGCAAATCCTATGAATAAGTGGGTGAAAAGCTTGATAAAACCACTCAATTAAATACAATATAAACCATGAAATAATGGTTTATCAACCTCCCCACACTTAATCATTAGCATGTCCTCATGCTAAGCTCAAGGAGACTAAATAAATGAGTAGGGAAAGGCAAGACTCATGCAATGCAACCTATGAATGTGAATGTAACTACATGCTAAAATGATTCTACCTACTTGGTGAAAAGGTAAATAAATCTTTCAAAAATAAATATTAGCTGGATTTCACTAATTCAAATCACAAAATACAATACAAATAACTTGCAAGAAAAAGATAGCTCATGAAAGCAGGGAACATAGAATTGAGCGCTGAACCCTTACTGGTAGTGTATATCACTCTAACTCTCAAGTGTCTAGGGTCAATTCTCTCAATTCTCTACTAATCTTGCTTTCTATAGCTTGCTCTTCATCTAACAATCAACAAAAATTTAATGCAACAATACACAAATCAAGAGGTCTTTTAAGGGTTGTAATGGGACTAGGGTCAAGGTAGGATTGTATTTTGCCAAGTGGACTAAAATCTGAATCCTTAATTAACATAAACTTTCCACCTAACTTAAGACAATTCATTTAATTAAAATACAAAATCTAACTTCCCATTAACTGTGTTTTCCATATATTCATGCATCCTAAATTTGAGTTCAGTACATATGCATTGATACCAACACTTACTTTGGGGCATTTTGTCCCCTTTTATTTTTTGCTTTTTTTTTTCTTTTTCACTTTTTTTTCAATGCATATGATTAAGGTTTTGAATGCATAAACATGTTCTTAACATTTTTCATATTTTCACACAAAATCTAGCATACTCAATTCCCAAACTAAACGTTTCCAAACCCACTTTTCCCCACACTTAATTCATGAGGATTCTCACTAGTCTAAACTAATCAAGGATTCAAATTAAGGACATTATTATTTTCCGCTTAGAGTTAGTGATGAGCTAAAGTAAAGAACAAGGGGTAAAATAGGCTCAACATAGGTTTGCAAAGGATAATAAAAGGTAAGGCCATATGGGTATGTAAGCTCAGTGAAACAAGGCCTCAATCATATAAGTGCATGCATACATCAAACAGTGGAAATATAGAATTAAGCAAGACAAAGATTACAATTTTATAGAGACACAAAAATAAAATAGATTGGTTGATAAAATGCAACTAATCAAATAGGCTCAAAATCTCACTGGTTTTGTGTGTTCGAGCTTTAAACTATGTTCCAAAATAATATTTCTTCATACAAGATTTTTTTTAAAAGTTTTTAATTTAAATTAGTGAAATACTATAAAAAGTTTCTTGAAAAAGAAAATATTACTTCAACCAAGTAATGGTAATATATGCACAAAATCAAACAAACATGCAATCAAACATGCAAATGCAACAATGAAAAATAAAAATTGGTGCTGAGAAGGGACTAACTAACCCGTGGAGATCGGTATCGACCTCCCCACACTTAAGGATTGCACCATCCTCGGTGCATGCTAAGATGTGCAGGTGGACGGGTGGCTTCAACTGATGCTTTTCTCCAAAGATTGTGCAGATTGACTTGTTTGTCTCCCCATTTAGAATCTTTCCCTTTCCCTTCTTCATTGGCCATCCTGGAAGAAGGAGAAAAGAAGAAAAGTAACCCAAAAATAAAGTTAAGAACGTAAATAACATATGGGTGTTAATGCCAAATAATAAAGGTCTCAATTACATGGTAGCTACAACATGCAAGTGAGAAAATAGTGGAAGCAAATGGCATATCAATAGTGCAAAAGTTGCAACAATGGAGAAGAGAGTGTGGGTAATGCAAGATAGTATAAGTGCATATCAATGCAAAAGGAATATCAGTATTATAAAAAGTAGCATTGATTTAAATAATATTAACCAATCAGAATAAAACAAGTCATGAAGCACCAGAATAATCCAAGAAAAGATGCAATAGTTGAAGAAGAGAATTGTAACACCAATAGAAAAGAAAAAGAAAGTAAGAAATGAGGAAGAAAGAAATAAGAAGAAAGAAATAAGAAGAAAGAAATAAGAAGGGAGAAGTAAAAATTAGGATTGGGGAAGAAAAGATAAGATATATTGGCAATTTAGGGTAAGCTGTGCGGCGCAAGCGATACGGACGCGTGGGGGACGCGGTCGTGCGACTTGCATTTAAATTAATCGACGCGGTCGCATCGGTCACGTGGACGCGTGATGCATTTTGTGCTACTAGCGCGAGGGCAGCCTCGCATTCGCACAACTCTCTGTTCAAAATTCATCATTGCCAAATTCCAGGGCGACGCGGTCGCGTGGTCGACGCGATCGCGTGAATGGCCATTATAGGGATGTGACGCGGATGCGTCAGTCATGCATCCGCGTGGTAAGGCTTGTGCGTTCAGCACTAATCCAGCACCACTCTAGCGCAACTTTCGGTCGTGCACCCTTTCTTACGTCGAATTTCAGGTCACGCGTCCGCGTGGGTGACGTGGACGCGTGTGAGGCATTTTTCCGATGAGACGCGGACGTGTCAGCGACGCTGTCGCATGGGATGAGTTGTGCCAAAGGCAGGCCTCCAGCCACGCTCTCGCGTGACTCTCTGTTCACTTTTCTTTTCTTTCCAATGCACCTATGACGCGGACGCGTCAGCGACGCTGCCACGTTGCGTGCGTGCTTTTTTTTAATGTAGTATGTAGAATGCAATGTTTAATATGAATGCTATGCATGATTCCAGGTTCAATGAAAATTCAAAAACAGACTAAAATTATAACTGAAAATGGAACGATCATACCGTGGTGGGTTGTCTCCCACCTAGCACTTTTAGTTAAAGTCCTTAAGTTGGACGTTTGAGGAGCTTCCTGTTATGGAGGCTTGTGCTTGAACTCATCCAGAAATCTCCACCAATGTTTGGAGTTTCAGTAGCCTCCGGGGTCCCAAACTAGGCACAGAAAGCCTTCAAGTAAGTTAAAGCAAGTGACAAGGCCCCAAGAGTGTTGATTGCCACAATAAATTTCGGGGTCCCAAACCTTGCTTTTGCACCCGTCTTCTTGTTGATCCTTAGTGTTCCAACTGGGTGGCAGGCAATCAGAATTCTCACTGAAGCGGCCAAACAACTTTCTAGACCCATTCAGTTGAGCTTTACACCAACCTTTGCGTTTAAATTTTGAGCATACAACCATGTTGAACCTTGCAGGACAACTCTTACCACTAACCATCTTCCTCTTACTCTTGATGCCACAGAGAACTCTAAGTTGACCATCTGTCTCCAGTAGCCCATATTCAAGTGGAATTAGAAAGTTAAGGGATATAAATTTTACCCACTTGAATGTTATGAAGGATAATGGCAGCTTAGGGGGAAGGGTTTCTAATGAACTTGCAAGCACTACTCCTTTGTGTTCTTCTTTGACAACTACCACCTCTTTGCAAGCTTCTTCAATTTCAACCTCTTCCTCTTGGTAGCTTTCTTCCACTTTAATCTTTTCTTCATTGCTTACCAAGAGCATGGGAGGTTGTGCTTTTTCTTCTTGAATTTCCATCTCTTGATAAACCTCTTCCAAGTCTTCAACCATGATATGCCTTGGAGGTTGTACACCCTCCTCAACATTAATTTCAAGCATCTTGGAAGGTGGCTTTATGAATGGACTTTCCAATGGAGGTTCAGCATCTCCTAAGTCTTCAACCACTTCTTCTTCTTCAATAATTCTGGCTTCCTCCACTTGTTCCAGTACAAGTTCATGCTCCTTACTATCCACCGGAGTTTCTAATGTCTCCTTCATGCTACATTCTTCATTAAATTATCCACATGAAGCCATAGGAGTTCCTTGAGTGTCCGAACGTCGGGAAGCTAATTGATTTATCTCTTGATTCAATTGATGAAGGGTTGCGTGAAATTGATCCACTATTTCCTGGAAATGATCCCTTGACTCTTGTTCCTCCTTGATGATTACCTTTCTATGACAACGCCCTTCAATTGCTCCTTCATCTTCAAGGGTCTCTCCTACCTTCACCTTTAGTGCCTCCTCTAGCTCCTTATGAAGTATGGATTCGCGAAGATGATCCTCTCTCTCTTGTTCCATATCAATAGCATCATTGGGATCATCTTGCTCTTGGATTGATGGATGTGGGTGCTCTTCCATGGATGGTGGTGATGGGATGGGTGGATCATTATGTAGTTGAAAAGGAGGTGCACTAGAGCTTGAGGGTTGATTGTTGAAGGTATTTGGTGGTCCGAATTGGGTGGCGAGAGCTTGTATAGTAGAGTTTAGATCGGCAAATGCTTTCTCCATGGAGGTTTGGGGTGGATAGGAGGGTTCATTTTTTGGGAGAAAGGGTTCATGGTAGGAAGGTGATTCATCTTGATAATGATAAGGAGATGGTGTATATTGAGGTGGTGGTTCTGGGTATGGTTCATATGGTGGTTGGTGTGGTGAATAAGGATTGGGGTCATATGGAGGTGAATGGTGGAAAGGGGCTTGTGAGTGTAATGGTTCAAAGCTATGTTGAGGAGGTGGTTCATTGGCATATGATGGGGCTTGTTGGTAACTACAAGGGGGTCCACCATATCTATCAGCTTGGTATGAATTATAGAATGGTCTTTGTCCATGATATCTTGGAAGGTGTTGTCGCCTAAAGGGTTGATCAGCTCCTCTTGGCTCTGTCCATCTTCGATTGCTTTGACCTTGATGCATATTCCTGTTATAACTTCCTCTTCCTGCAACATAGTTGTAACCAGACTCAAAGCCAAAGGGGTGAGAGTTCATAGTAGAAGAAAATAAAAACAAAACTAACAAAAAGAAAATATTTTGAAAAGATATAATTTTTGAAAAAAATAAGATAGGATTTTGAAAAAAAAAATATGATTTTTGAAAAAGGATAAGATAAGATAAAAATTTTTAAAATCTGAAATTTTTTTTTGAAAAATATTTATAATAACCAATAATAAGGCACACGTTTGCAATTCCCCGGCAACGGCGCCATTTTGACGTCGAGATTTTTGCTAGTAAAGAATTTTATAAAGTCGCATTGTAAGTATAGATTCTAAACCAATAGAAAATCCCTTCGTACAAACGTTTTGGTTGTCACAAGTAACAAACCCCTAAATAAATTGATAACCGGAGTATTTAAACCTCGGGTCGTCTTCTCAAGGGATTGCAGGGAGGTATATTCTTATTATTGGTTATGCAAAGGTATATTTTGGGGTTTTCAAAAGGGTTGAACAAGTAATATAAAATAACAAGTCGTGAAAATAATAACTAGTAAAGCTATTGGCAAGGTATGAGAACTGGAGGTCCTATCCCAGTTATCCTTATCAATTGTGATGAGAATTGGATTTTTACCAAAGTCAAAAGGTAGAAAAATCTAAATTATTTATATCATAAATAAAAGAAACAAATCATAGATCTGAAATAACTCGAATTATATTAAATAGAAAGTTAGATTGAACATAGGAATCCATAAGCCAAATTAGCAACATCATGTAATCAACTAAAGTAATAAATAAAAGTGGAAAATAAATTAAAAAAACATTGAACTGTGATTGAAAAAGATGAAATCCTAATTCTAAAAATCCTAATCCTAATCCTAATCCTAAGAGAGAGGAGAGAACCTCTCTCTCTAAAAACTACATCTAAAACCTAAAATTGTGAGTTATGAAAAGCATGTTGAGTCTCTGCATGTTCCCTGACTTTAATCTGTGTTTCTAGGCTGAAAACTGGGTTGAAATGCGGCCCAGAATCTCTGCCAGCAACTTTTATAATTCTGCAGATCGCGTACGTCACGCGTTTGTGTCGTCCACGCGATCGCGTCACTCAGCGTTTTTCGTACCACGCGTGCGCCTCGTCCACGCATTCGCTTCGTTCGTGCAGCTTCCAATCCACGCGGTCGCGTCAGGCATGCGAACGCGACACTCTGATTTCTTCCATTTCGCGCGGTCACGTGAGCCATGCGACCGCGTGACTTCTCGCTGGTCATCTCCTCAATTCCTTGTGTTCCTTCCATTTTTGCACGCTTCATGTTCATTCTCTAAGCCATTCCTGCCCTATGAAGCCTGAAACACTTAACACACAGATCAAGGCATCGAATGGTAATATGAGAGGATTAAGATTAGCTAAATTAAGACCAAAGAAACATGTTTTCAATCATAGAACTAAACTAGGAAGGAATTGTAAAATCATGCAAATTCTATGAATAAGTGGGTGAAAAGCTTGATAAAACCACTCAATTAAATACAATATAAACCATGAAATAGTGGTTTATCAGGCACCCTAAAATAATTTTCTTGGAAAAGAAATCATCACCCTAACCAAGTAGTCCTAACCTAAAAAGGAAGTCGTAAAAATATGTACAAACTCTAACTATCATGCAACCTATCATGCAATGCAACAACTAATCTAACAAAGAAAATCAAGAATTGGTGTTGAAAAAGGAAATTGTTACCCATGGAGATCGGTCGGACAACCTCCCCACACTTGAAGATTGCACCGTCCTCGGTGCATGCAAAGAAGAGCAAGGTGGACGGGTTGCTACAATTGATGAGCTTCCTCAAAAGATTGTGCGGATGACTTGTTTGTCGTCCCCTTTAGAAGCTTTTCCTTTTCCTCTTTTGGTGGCCAACCTAAAAGGAAAGAAAAATAAAGAAAATTAAGCCTACAACAAAGATATCAAAGCAGATAGAACATAGGTGGGGGCTAATGCCAAATAAGAGTAAGGTTCTCAACTATATGGTAGCTACGACATATGAGTGAGAAAACAATATAAGCTAAGGCATATTAACTACTACTTGATGCAAGAGTAAAACCAAAGCATGAAGAGCATGTTGAGCATCAAGTTCAAATAAGAAAGAGTTGACACAGACAAGATTAGTGATAAGCATGAGAGCGACTGGTCCTATCCTAACTCAATGATAATGAGGTACAAAAACAAAGAATAATGAGTTAGGAAGGACTAAAGCACTAATCTTGTGTGTGTAACAATTATCACCATTAATGCTAAACAAGTCACGAAGCACCAAAACAATGCAAGAAATTCTCAACAATTGAGTAAGAGAATTCAACACCATTATTAAAATGAGAAACTTAGAAAATAAAATAAGAACAAGCTATAAACACAAAATTAAAATGCAATGAATAAAGATAAGCAAATGCAATAAAAGAAAATGGAAGAAAAGAAATTTTTTTTTGAAGATAGGAAGAAGAAGAAAGTAAGAAAAGAAGAAAAGAGAAAAAGAAAGGTGGAAAGAAAGAAGAAGAAGAAAGGAGAAAGGAATAAAAACAGGGTGCAATCCATGCATAAGCGTCACCCACGCTTAAGCATGGATTGCAGCAGGGACAATCCACCCGTAAGCGTTGCCCATGCTTACGCGTGGATTACAACAGGGGCAATCGACACGTTGATGTGTGGAAAACGATCCAATCACAAAACTCACCGGCAAGTGTACCGGGTCGCATCAAGTAATAATAACTCACATGAGTGAGGTCGATCCCACAGGGATTGAAGGATTGAGCAATTTTAGTTTAGTGGGTGATTTAGTCAAGCGAATCAAGTTTTGGTTGAGTGTTTTGTGTTTAACAGAAATTAAATGACAGTAAATGTAAAGGGGGAAGGGAGAAGTGCAGTAAAATAAAGAACAGAAGAGTAAAAGTGCAGAAACTTAAAGAGCAAGAAAGTAAATGACTGAAACTTAAAGTGCAAGAAACTTAAATTGCAGTAACTTAAATGGCAAGAAAGATAAATTGCTAGAAGATAAAAGAGAATTAAAGAATGTGATTGCAAGATCTAAACAAAGAAGGAGTAAATTGCAGTAAATGGTTGAGAAGAAAGTAGATTAGCAACAATAAGCATTCAAACAGAATTGAAAGGAAATGTAGCAGAGGTTCACAGAAGAACCCAAAATGAGTTGTGATCTCAGGATCCCAAGGGCTTAGGTAGCAGAGCCTAAAACCCAATTTCCTTCCCAGATCTGAAGTTACTAAGCAATTGACAGAAAATGAAAGAAGAAGCAATAGACGAACAGAATTGAAAGTGAATTATGCAGAAAACAAATTTAAACAGAGCTAGAATGGGAATTGGGACAGAATTTCCCCAATTTCACACATCCACAACTCAGAAAACAGTAGAGTAGAATTGCCCAAGGGAATTGAGGAAGGAGATCAATCAATTCTCCCTTGATCCTCTGAAGTCTTGGCCAATTCTCTCAAGAACAATTCCAAGAGAGTCAAAGCTCCAAAGGAATGTGAAAGTGAAAATTCAAAAGCCAAGGTAAAAGTAAAAATTCAAAAGTGAGCATAAAGGTCCTAATTACATCAAACTAACTCCTATTTATACACTTTCTATTCTTGGATAATGGGATTTGGATGGGCTTTTGGATTGGTGAAGAAATGAATTCAAATGAATTTTTAATTTGAATTTTGGCCCAAAAACCACTCCCAGGAGGCTGCCCTGCCCTTGTGGAGGGCAGGGCAGAAAATTGATGCTTGGTGCTTCGAGTTGGTGCGGCCATGATGCGTCTTGGTGCTGCGTGGTGCGCGTTTGGCACGAGGTTGGTGCGCCAGAGGCTGCCCTGCCCGCGCCAAGGGCAGGGCGGGAAGGTTGGTGTGCCAGAACGTGAGGCATGCGTGCGCTTGGTGCTGCCAGATGAAGAACGCGCGCGTGCGCGCGATGCACGTTGATGCGTGGGATGCTCCCTGCCCGCGCCAAGGGCAGGGCAGGAATGGTTTTGGTGCGCCAGGGGGCGTTTGTGCGCGCAAATGGTGCTGCCAGGGGGCGTTGTGCGTGCGGTTGGTGCTTCTTGATGCGCACACTCACGATTCTGCCCTGCCCGCGCCAAGGGCAGGGCAATGATCCTTCCTTCATGGCCCGTGTTCGAAACTGGGCGGAGGCATGCACGCTAATTATTTTCTTGGTTTCTTGGCACGCTAGTCACCCTTAGTCTTTGGCTTCCTCATGGTTCTTTGTTCGAACCTTGTGGCTTGCATTGTTGACATTTTTACCTTGATTTTCTTCCTCATGGAGCCCGATCCTGCTCTCCACAAGGGCAGGGCAGAGTTTGCTTCTCTTGGCTCCAAGGCACCATTTTGTGCTCTGCCCTTAGAGTGGGCAGGGCAGGGTTGCCTTTGCTTGCTTGGTCACTTAATGCTGCCCTCCTAGAGGGCAGTCTGCCCTTGTGGAGGGCAAGGTTGCTTCCTCCATTGTGATGCGGCACGCTTCTCTCCCCTTTGGCCACGCTTTCCTTTTCTTGTGTCACGCTTCTTAGGCCACGCTTTTCATTTTCTTTTCTTTTCTTCACCTATAATAAACCAAACAACCACTCAAAGTATCACTAATTTCAAGAGGCTTATAAATCAATTAAAATGCAATTAAAATTAGCTTAAACCTCATGATTTAACATTAATTTCATAGTGGTTGCTTGATTTAGAGAAGTTGTGCATTTTCACTCCAAATCACTAACTTAGGATGCAAGAAAGTGCATAAATGCTAACAAAACAAGTGAAATTAGCTTGAAAAATGGGTATATGATGACTTGTCATCACAACACCAAACTTAAACCTTGCTTGTCCCCAAGCAAGCATCAAAACTAAGAGTAAATGATATGAATAAGAAAAGAACACAAATCCTTATTATGCAGATAGCAGAACTTCAATTTATGGGGCATTTATGCAGACAATGATACTCACTTATTGTTACTGCTGCATAATACATATCTTTCTTCAAAGGCTTGCTAAACTTGCTGTTATAAGACTCACCTTTTACTCACTCCCTTGCTAACTCTTCTTGGCTTATAATGCTTTAACAAGCTTTTTATTCTTTAAGAGGTTTGGTGTTAAATGTTGCAACTTAGCCTTTGGCTTCATTTTCTTTTATTTTGCTCAACATCTTTCCACCACAGACACTTAGCTCACTAATTCTTCCTAGGATCATTGATGCCCAGCATCTCTTTGGATCACTAAGTGCTTTGTATCTAAGTTGCTCTTTATTGTGGATTTTCAATTGGCCATCCCAAATCAGTTGATCTAAGTGACCGGGTTTCAAAATACCCCTTAGAATTTACTCATCCAAGCAGATCTCAGTACAAGAACACCACAGGCATTTGTCCTAAGGTTCAAACCATTGGTGTCCAACCTTTATTCTTTGTTTTTTTTTCTTGCCATTTTGGCTTTTTCCTCCTTTTTCTTTCTGTTTTTGTTACCAAGGGTTGTTTCATTATTGATAGGAGTCTTTGTAACAGCAAGCTAACTTACAATTGAATGGGAATGATATTATGCAACATTTATTTCATGAGTTATGCATTTAATCAAACACATGTGCCACCACCAACTTCCATTCATACTCATGCAACATTGGATTTTTTTACTTTTCAATTCAAACCAAACTCTTTTATTTAAGCATATGGGAAACAAAGCAATATTTAAAGCTAAGTGATGGATACAAGCATTATGCAGACTTGGCATTTTCACAAACAATTTCACTTGCAACTGGATAACCACTTAAGCAAGACATACAAAGGTTCCCAAATTCAAAGCATCACACAACAGCATGGATTAAGTTCAGATACAACCTTTGAAGTTGCAGTTCTTTGATTTTTCCTTTTGTTGTGTCCTCTTTGAGTTAAGATGCATAATGTCTTCAATTATTGACTCTTGTCCTGCATAATCCTCAAAGTTGCTTGCTTCTCAAGCCTTTAAGTGCATGGTTAATATGCATACATTGAATGTGGCTCTTGGATTTATTTTGGTGTGGGAACACCAAACTTAATTGTTTTGCCACTGTCTCAGATGTGACAAGTTAACCATATTTGAAACCATGTGTTCTTGCTAAAGGTTAATGGAATAAAAGCTAGAAAACAATTCAACAGTTGAATAATGTGTTTGATTACTTGGAGCTAGAATCATGCAAGAGGTGAGAATGTATTAAGTGATCTTTTTGGTGGAACACCAAACTTAGAAGTTTTCATTCTCCCTCAAATTGTTTTGGTGTACAACACCAAACTTAGCTCCTTGCAATGCACAACAATTACTCAACATTTTTATTGAAAAGCTATGAAAAGAAACTACCTCAGGTTGGGTTGCCTCCCAACAAGCGCTCTTTTATTGTCACTAGCTTGACATCTTCATTTTTGCTTCTCATGGAGGTTGAAAATCACAGTGCTTTAGCTTGTCTGTCTTCACTGTGAATTTCCGTCCGGTTTCCTCTTTGATGACTTCTATAGCTTCTTGTGGAAGGATCTTAGTCACGGTGTAGTGATCACGCAACTGTGGAGACACCTTCATGGCTTGACTATTAATCATTACTCGATCCCCTAGTGAAAACTTTCCAGTGGAGATTTTCAGCTTGTCTTTAGTTTTCTCCGCTGTCTCTCTTTGAAGGAATTCTCTGTTGTGTTTTTCTTGGCTAGTACTTCCTTTTTCATTGTCCCCTATGATCCTTTTCCATCCTTCCTTCTTTGTAGCATCTTTGTTGTTGGTTGGTTTATCTTCATTGGTTTTGAAGAAAATATCTGATTTCTTCTCACCCTTTTCTGCAAAGTGCTTTGCTAATTGAGCTATCTGCTCCTCAAGCCCTCTCATTAACATCTCTTGGTTCTTTGTTGTTTCTTCTTGATGTTTCATCATTCTCTCCATTAGGATCTCCAAGTTTGTGATTCTCTGAGAGTCTTGCGAGGTTGGTTGGTGATGACATGTTGAAGGTAAGAAGGGTGGGTGTGGTGGAGGCATGTAATGGTTGTTATTGCCGTAATAGTGTTTTTGATGATTTATGAAGTTTGGGTTGTTATAATGGAATTCCCTTGGTCTGTGATTTTGGTACTCACCCCTTCTCCAGTTAAGATGAGTTTGGGAGTGTCTGTGTTGTGGGTATTGGCTTTGGGTGGTATTGGTGGGTGGAAAATGTTGATTGGTTGTGTTCATGGAATTGTCCTGGCAGAAACTTTCTTGTTCTTGATATTGAGGCTCCCTCATCTTCAGATACGAATGAGGTCTCCATGGTGGAAATTTGGCATTCACTGCAGCAGACAACTCTATATTTTGCTGTGATTGATGGTGCATTTGTTCGTTTTGGTCCTTGGACGTATTCATCCCTTCAATAATTGCTACTTTTCTTCTGAGATTGTATTTTGTGGCTTTTCAAATGGCTGTTGATTGTTGACTCCTTTGTCATGGAGGTCTGCAATTCCTTGGGCAGTTGTTGTTGCTTTGAGTAGGCCATCTGAGAAGTAGTCCACTGCTTTTCTAGTTTCTGGGGTCAATCCTTCATAGAAAGCTCGGAAGCCTACTTTGTCAGTTGCTTTCTTGTATCTTTCCCAAGCCTTGAAGAGTGGTTCTTCGTCCCCTTGTGTGAATAAATGTCCCTCTTCTTTCGGCTGGATGATCTGTTTGGATGAGGTGAATTTGGCCAGAAATTTTGTGACCAAATCATCCCAACTAGTAATACTTCCTTGGGAAAAAGTTTCAAACCATTGTGCAGCTTCACCCTTCAATGAGAAAGGGAATAATAGGATCTTGTAAGTGTCCTGATCTGGACCATCAGTTTTGACTGCATTGCAAGTTCTCAGGAAAGTAGATATATGTTGTTAGGATCCTCTGATGGATTTCCATCATAAGAGCAATTGTTCTTGATGAGTGCAATGAGTGGTGGCTTCATGTCATGATACCCTTCGTCTGTAGAAACTTGATTTCCTGTAATATGCAAACAATCAGAGTAACCCAACAACAACACTCTTGAGAATTAAGTGCAATTATTTGAGATTAATTGTTAGTGAGTTAGTAGAGGCAATTTCTCAAACAGTTAGTGTGTTAGTAAGATTTAGAATAACAGAAAAGAAAGAAAAATGCTTAATCTAGACCTCCACTTCACTTAATCATTGTCAATCTATTTCAATCCCCGGCAACGGCGCCAAAAACTTGATGTGTGGAAAACGATCCAATCACAAAACTCACCGGCAAGTGTACCGGGTCGCATCAAGTAATAATAACTCACATGAGTGAGGTCGATCCCACAGGGATTGAAGGATTGAGCAATTTTAGTTTAGTGGGTGATTTAGTCAAGCGAATCAAGTTTTGGTTGAGTGTTTTGTGTTTAACAGAAATTAAATGACAGTAAATGTAAAGGGGGAAGGGAGAAGTGCAGTAAAATAAAGAACAGAAGAGTAAAAGTGCAGAAACTTAAAGAGCAAGAAAGTAAATGACTGAAACTTAAAGTGCAAGAAACTTAAATTGCAGTAACTTAAATGGCAAGAAAGATAAATTGCTAGAAGATAAAAGAGAATTAAAGAATGGGATTGCAAGATCTAAACAAAGAAGGAGTAAATTGCAGTAAATGGTTGAGAAGAAAGTAGATTAGCAACAATAAGCATTCAAACAGAATTGAAAGGAAATGTAGCAGAGGTTCACAGAAGAACCCAAATGAGTTGTGATCTCAGGATCCCAAGGGCTTAGGTAGCAGAGCCTAAAACCCAATTTCCTTCCCAGATCTGAAGTTACTAAGCAATTGACAGAAAATGAAAGAAGAAGCAATAGACGAACAGAATTGAAAGTGAATTATGCAGAAAACAAATTTAAACAGAGCTAGAATGGGAATTGGGACAGAATTTCCCCAATTTCACACATCCACAACTCAGAAAACAGTAGAGTAGAATTGCCCAAGGGAATTGAGGAAGGAGATCAATCAATTCTCCCTTGATCCTCTGAAGTCTTGGCCAATTCTCTCAAGAACAATTCCAAGAGAGTCAAAGCTCCAAAGGAATGTGAAAGTGAAAATTCAAAAGCCAAGGTAAAAGTAAAAATTCAAAAGTGAGCATAAAGGTCCTAATTACATCAAACTAACTCCTATTTATACACTTTCTATTCTTGGATAATGGGATTTGGATGGGCTTTTGGATTGGTGAAGAAATGAATTCAAATGAATTTTTAATTTGAATTTTGGCCCAAAAACCACTCCCAGGAGGCTGCCCTGCCCTTGTGGAGGGCAGGGCAGAAAATTGATGCTTGGTGCTTGGAGTTGGTGCGGCCATGATGCGTCTTGGTGCTGCGTGGTGCGCGTTTGGCACGAGGTTGGTGCGCCAGAGGCTGCCCTGCCCGCGCCAAGGGCAGGGCGGGAAGGTTGGTGCGCCAGAACGTGAGGCATGCGTGCGCTTGGTGCTGCCAGATGAGGAACGCGCGCGTGCGCGCGATGCACGTTGATGCGTGGGATGCTCCCTGCCCGCGCCAAGGGCAGGGCAGGAATGGTTTTGGTGCGCCAGGGGGCGTTTGTGCGTGCAAATGGTGCTGCCAGGGGGCGTTGTGCGTGCGGTTGGTGCTTCTTGATGCGCACACTCACGATTCTGCCCTGCCCGCGCCAAGGGCAGGGCAATGATCCTTCCTTCATGGCCCGTGTTCGAAACTGGGCGGAGGCATGCACGCTAATTATTTTCTTGGTTTCTTGGCACGCTAGTCACCCTTAGTCTTTGGCTTCCTCATGGTTCTTTGTTCGAACCTTGTGGCTTGCATTGTTGACATTTTTACCTTGATTTTCTTCCTCATGGAGCCCGATCCTGCTCTCCACAAGGGCAGGGCAGAGTTTGCTTCTCTTGGCTCCAAGGCACCATTTTGTGCTCTGCCCTTAGAGTGGGCAGGGCAGGGTTGCCTTTGCTTGCTTGGTCACTTAATGCTGCCCTCCTAGAGGGCAGTCTGCCCTTGTGGAGGGCAAGGTTGCTTCCTCCATTGTGATGCGGCACGCTTCTCTCCCCTTTGGCCACGCTTTCCTTTTCTTGTGTCACGCTTCTTAGGCCACGCTTTTCATTTTCTTTTCTTTTCTTCACCTATAATAAACCAAACAACCACTCAAAGTATCACTAATTTCAAGAGGCTTATAAATCAATTAAAATGCAATTAAAATTAGCTTAAACCTCATGATTTAACATTAATTTCATAGTGGTTGCTTGATTTAGAGAAGTTGTGCATTTTCACTCCAAATCACTAACTTAGGATGCAAGAAAGTGCATAATGCTAACAAAACAAGTGAAATTAGCTTGAAAAATGGGTATATGATGACTTGTCATCACAACACCAAACTTAAACCTTGCTTGTCCCCAAGCAAGCATCAAAACTAAGAGTAAATGATATGAATAAGAAAAGAACACAAATCCTTATTATGCAGATAGCAGAACTTCAATTTATGGGGCATTTATGCAGACAATGATACTCTTATTGTTACTGCTGCATAATACATATCTTTCTTCAAAGGCTTGCTAAACTTGCTGTTATAAGACTCACCTTTTACTCACTCCCTTGCTAACTCTTCTTGGCTTATAATGCTTTAACAAGCTTTTTATTCTTTAAGAGGTTTGGTGTTAAATGTTGCAACTTAGCCTTTGGCTTCATTTTCTTTTATTTTGCTCAACATCTTTCCACCACAGACACTTAGCTCACTAATTCTTCCTAGGATCATTGATGCCCAGCATCTCTTTGGATCACTAAGTGCTTTGTATCTAAGTTGCTCTTTATTGTGGATTTTCAATTGGCCATCCCAAATCAGTTGATCTAAGTGACCGGGTTTCAAAATACCCCTTAGAATTTACTCATCCAAGCAGATCTCAGTACAAGAACACCACAGGCATTTGTCCTAAGGTTCAAACCATTGGTGTCCAACCTTATTCTTTGTTTTTTTTCTTGCCATTTTGGCTTTTTCCTTCCTTTTTCTTTCTGTTTTTGTTACCAAGGGTTGTTTCATTATTGATAGGAGTCTTTGTAACAGCAAGCTAACTTACAATTGAATGGGAATGATATTATGCAACATTTATTTCATGAGTATGCATTTAATCAAACACATGTGCCACCACCAACTTCCATTCATACTCATGCAACATTGGATTTTTTACTTTTCAATTCAAACCAAACTCTTTTATTTAAGCATATGGGAAACAAAGCAATATTTAAAGCTAAGTGATGGATACAAGCATTATGCAGACTTGGCATTTCACAAACAATTTCACTTGCAACTGGATAACCACTTAAGCAAGACATACAAAGGTTCCCAAATTCAAAGCATCACACAACAGCATGGATTAAGTTCAGATACAACCTTTGAAGTTGCAGTTCTTTGATTTTTCCTTTTGTTGTGTCCTCTTTGAGTTAAGATGCATAATGTCTTCAATTATTGACTCTTGTCCTGCATAATCCTCAAAGTTGCTTGCTTCTCAAGCCTTTAAGTGCATGGTTAATATGCATACATTGAATGTGGCTCTTGGATTTATTTTGGTGTGGGAACACCAAACTTAATTGTTTTGCCACTGTCTCAGATGTGACAAGTTAACCATATTTGAAACCATGTGTTCTTGCTAAAGGTTAATGGAATAAAAGCTAGAAAACAATTCAACAGTTGAATAATGTGTTTGATTACTTGGAGCTAGAATCATGCAAGAGGTGAGAATGTATTAAGTGATCTTTTTGGTGGAACACCAAACTTAGAAGTTTTCATTCTCCCTCAAATTGTTTTGGTGTACAACACCAAACTTAGCTCCTTGCAATGCACAACAATTACTCAACATTTTTATTGAAAAGCTATGAAAAGAAACTACCTCAGGTGGGTTGCCTCCCAACAAGCGCTCTTTTATTGTCACTAGCTTGACATCTTCATTTTTGCTTCTCAGGAGGTTGAAAATCACAGTGCTTTAGCTTGTCTGTCTTCACTGTGAATTTCCGTCCGGTTTCCTCTTTGATGACTTCTATAGCTTCTTGTGGAAGGATCTTAGTCACGGTGTAGTGATCACGCAACTGTGGAGACACCTTCATGGCTTGACTATAATCATTACTCGATCCCCTAGTGAAACTTTCCAGTGGAGATTTCAGCTTGTCTTTAGTTTTCTCCGCTATCTCTCTTTGAAGGAATTCTCTGTTGTGTTTTTCTTGGCTAGTACTTCCTTTTTCATTGTCCCCTATGATCCTTTTCCATCCTTCCTTCTTTGTAGCATCTTGTGTTGGTTGGTTTATCTTCATTGGTTTTGAAGAAAATATCTGATTTCTTCTCACCCTTTTCTGCAAAGTGCTTTGCTAATTAAGCTATCTGCTCCTCAAGCCCTCTCATTAACATCTCTTGGTTCTTTGTTGTTTCTTCTTGATGTTTCATCATTCTCTCCATTAGGATCTCTAAGTTTGTGATTCTCTGAGAGTCTTGCGAGGTTGGTTGGTGATGACTGTTGAAGGTAAGAAGGGTGGGTGTGGTGGAGGCATGTAATGGTTGTTATTGCCGTAATAGTGTTTTTTGATGATTTATGAAGTTTGGGGTTATAATGGAATTCCTTGGTCTGTGATTTTGGTACTCACCCCTTCTCCAGTTAAGATGAGTTTGGGAGTGTCTGTGTTGTGGGTATTGGCTTTGGGTGTATTGGTGGTGGAAAATGTGATTGGTGTGTCAGGAATTGTCCTGGCAGAAACTTTCTTGTTCTTGATATTGAGGCTCCCTCATCTTCAGATACGAATGAGGTCTCCATGGTGGAAATTTGGCATTCACTGCAGCAGAAAACTCTATATTTTGCTGTGATTGATGGTGCATTTGTTCCTTTTGGTCCTTGGACGTATTCATCCCTTCAATAATTGCTACTTTTCAAATGGCTGTTGATTGTTGACTCCTTTGTCATGGAGGTCTGCAATTCCTTGGGCAGTTGTTGTTGCTTTGAGTAGGCCATCTGAGAAGTAGTCCACTGCTTTTCTAGTTTCTGGGGTCAATCCTTCATAGAAAGCTCGGAAGCCTACTTTGTCAGTTGCTTTCTGTATCTTTCCCAAGCCTTGAAGAGTGGTTCTTCGTCCCCTTGTGTGAATAAATGTCCCTCTTCTTTCGGCTGGATGATCTGTTTGGATGGGGTGAATTTGGCCAGAAATTTTGTGACCAAATCACCCAACTAGTAATACTTCTTGGGAAAAAGTTTCAAACCATTGTGCAGCTTCACCCTTCAATGAGAAAGGGAATAATAGGATCTTGTAAGTGTCCTGATCTGGACCATCAGTTTGACTGCATTGCAAGTTCTCAGGAAGTAGATATATGTTGTTTTAGGATCCTCTGATGGATTTCCATCATAAGAGCAATTGTTCTTGATGAGTGCAATGAGTGGTGGCTTCATGTCATGATACCCTTCGTCTGTAGAAACTTGATTTCCTGTAATATGCAAACAATCAGAGTAACCCAACAACAACACTCTTGAGAATTAAGTGCAATTATTTGAGATTAATTGTTAGTGAGTTAGTAGAGGCAATTTCTCAAACAGTTAGTGTGTTAGTAATTTAGAATAACAGAAAAGAAAGAAAAATGCTTAATCTAGACCTCCACTTCACTTAATCATTGTCAATCTATTTCAATCCCCGGCAACGGCGCCAAAAACTTGATGTGTGGAAAACGATCCAATCACAAAACTCACCGGCAAGTGTACCGGGTCGCATCAAGTAATAATAACTCACATGAGTGAGGTCGATCCCACAGGGATTGAAGGATTGAGCAATTTTAGTTTAGTGGGTGATTTAGTCAAGCGAATCAAGTTTTGGTTGAGTGTTTTGTGTTTAACAGAAATTAAATGACAGTAAATGTAAAGGGAAGGGAGAAGTGCAGTAAAATAAAGAACAGAAGAGTAAAAGTGCAGAAACTTAAAGAGCAAGAAAGTAAATGACTGAAACTTAAAGTGCAAGAAACTTAAATTGCAGTAACTTAAATGGCAAGAAAGATAAATTGCTAGAAGATAAGAGAATTAAAGAATGGGATTGCAAGATCTAAACAAAGAAGGAGTAAATTGCAGTAAATGGTTGAGAAGAAAGTAGATTAGCAACAATAAGCATTCAAACAGAATTGAAAGGAAATGTAGCAGAGGTTCACAGAAGAACCCAAAATGAGTTGTGATCTCAGGATCCCAAGGGCTTAGGTAGCAGAGCCTAAAACCCAATTTCCTTCCCAGATCTGAAGTTACTAAGCAATTGACAGAAAATGAAAGAAGAAGCAATAGACGAACAGAATTGAAGTGAATTATGCAGAAACAAATTTAACAGAGCTAGAATGCACAGAAGAACCCAAAATGAGTTGTGATCTCAGGTCCCAAGGGCTTAGGTAGCAGAGCCTAAAACCCAATTCCTTCCCAGATCTGAAGTTACTAAGCAATTGACAGAAAATGAAAGAAGAAGCAATAGACGAACAGAATTGAAAGTGAATTATGCAGAAAACAAATTTAAACAGAGCTAGAATGGGAATTGGGACAGAATTTCCCCAATTTCACACATCCACAACTCAGAAAACAGTAGAGTAGAATTGCCCAAGGGAATTGAGGAAGGAGATCAATCAATTCTCCCTTGATCCTCTGAAGTCTGGCCAATTCTCAAGAACAATTCCAAGAGAGTCAAAGCTCCAAAGGAATGTGAAAGTGAAAATTCAAAAGCCAAGGTAAAAGTAAAAATTCAAAAGTGAGCATAAAGGTCCTAATTACATCAAACTAACTCCTATTTATACACTTTCTATTCTTGGATAATGGGATTTGGATGGGTGGTGGACGAAATTGTGATTCCTATTTTGTGCCTTTTGGCATCATTGTAAAATTATTCCTTTTTAGAAATTGACCTTCCTTCACAACTCCGTTCAACTAACCAGCAAGTGTACTGGGTCGTCCAAGTAATAACCTTACGTGAGTAAGGGTCGAATCCACAGAGATTGTTGGTATGAAGCAAGCTATGGTCACCTTGCAAATCTCAGTTAGGCAGTTTAAATCTGTTTATGGTGAGTTCGAATATTAATAATAAAATAAATAATAAAAGGATAGAAATACTTATGCAGATTCATTGGTAGGAATTTCAGATAAGCGGAATGGAGGTGCTGTAGAGCTCTCGGACGCCTGCTCTCCTATTCCTTCTACTCAATCCTTCTTACTCCTTTCCATGGCAAGCTTTGTATAAGGGTTCACTATCAGCTGTGGCTACTTTCATTCCTCTCGGGGAAATAACCCGTGCGGCTGTCACTCGCACAGCTAACCAGTCTGGAGGCATCACCCATGGTTGATAGCTACATCCCATCCTCGCAGTGAAAGCTAATGCACGCACTCTGTCACAGTACGGCCAATCACCGGTTGGTTCCCGCTCCTACTGGAATAGAATCCCTCTTTGCGTTGTCACTAACGCCCAGCAGGTTAAAGTTTGAAGCACGTCACAGTCATTCATGAACGGAATCCTACTCAGAATACCACAGACAAGGTTGGACTTTCCGGATCCAGATGAATGCCGCCATCTATCTAGCTTATACCACGAAGATTTGTTGGGGAATCTAAGAGATACACATTCAAGCTTTGTTGCATGTAGAACGGAAGTGGTTGTCAATCACGCGCGTTCATGAGTGAGAATAATAATGAGGGCTATCTAACTATCATCATTCATCATGTTCTTGAGTACGAATGAATATCTTGGAATAAGAATAAGATAGAGAACTGAATAAAAGAAAATAGAACTTCATTAATCTTTGAGGTACAGCAGAGCTCCACACCCTTAATCTATGGTGTGCAGAAACTCCACCGTTGAAAATACATAAGCAAGAGGTTCAGGCATGGCCGAATGGCCAGCCCCCTAAACGTGATCACTAGATCAAAATACAATCCAGGATGTCTAATACAATAGTAAGAGGTCCTATATATATAGACTAGCTACTAGGGTTTACATGAGTAAGTAATTGATGCATAAATCCACTTCCGGGGCCCACTTGGTGTATGCTTGGGCTGAGCTTGATCTATCCACGAGCTGAGGCTTCTCTTGGAGTTGAATTTCGAGTTGTGATGTGCTTTGGGCGTTCAACTCCGGATTATGACGTTTTTTCTGGCGTTTAACTCCAGAAAGGAGCGTGTACTTGGCGTTCAACGCCAGTTTGCGTCGTCATTCTTCGAATAAAGTATGGACTATTATATATTGCTGGAAAGCCCTGGATGTCTACTTTCCAACGCCGTTGAGAGCGCGCCATTTAGAGTTCTGTAGCTCCAGAAAATCCATTTCGAGTGCAGGGAGGTCAGATTCCAACAGCATCAGCAGTCCTTTTGTCAGCCTTTTTCAGAGTTTTGCTCAAATCCCTCAATTTCAGTCAGAATTTACCTGAAATCACAGAAAAACACACAAATCATAGTAAAGTCCAGAAATGTGAATTTAACATAAAAACTAATGAAAACATCCCTAAAAGTAGCTTAAACTTACTAAAAACTATATAAAAACAATGCCAAAAAGCGTATAAATTATCCGCTCATCACAACACCAAACTTAAATTGTTGCTTGTCCCCAAGCAACTGAAAATCAAAATAGGATAAAAAGAAGAGAATATACTATAAAATCCAAAATATCAATGAATATTAATTTAATTACATGAGCGGGACTTATAGCTTTTGCTTCTGAACAGCTTGGCACCTCACTTTTTCCTTTGTAGTTTAGAGGTATTGGCGTCTCTGGGGGAACTTAGAACTTGGGATAGTGTTATTGACTTTCCTAGTTAAGCATGTTGATTCTTGAACACAGCTACTTTATGAGTCTTGGCTGTGGCCCTAAGCACTTTGTCTTCCAGTATTACCACCGGATACACAAATGCCACAGACACATAACTGGGTGAACCTTTTCAGATTGTGACTTAGCTTTGCTAAAGTCCCCAATTAGTGGTGTCCAGAGCTCTTAAGCACACTCTTTAGCTTTAGATCACGACTTTAACCATTCAGTCTCAAGCTTTCACTTGGACCTTCATGACACAAGCACATGGTTAGGGACAGCTTGATTTAGCCGCTTAGGCCTGGATTTAATTCCTTGGGCCCTCCTATCCATTGATGCTCAAAGCCTTGGATCCTTGCTTTAAAATTTTCGCCACTTTTTTTTTTTTTTTCACTGCTTTTTCTTGCTTCAAGAATCAATTTTCATGAGTTTTTCAGATCATCAATAACATTTCTCTTTGTTCATCATTCTTTCAAGAACCAACAATTTTAAACACTCATAAACAACAAGATCCAAAGACATATGCACTGTTCATCATTCATAAAACAAAAGCATTGTCACCACATCAAAATAATTAAACTAAATTCATAATAATTTCGAAAATTATGTACTTCTTGTTCTTTTGAATTAAAACATTTTTCTTTTAAGAGAGGTGAAGGACTAATGGAATTTATTTATAGCTTTAAGGCATGGTTACATACTAATGATCATGAAATAAAGACACAAAACATAGATAAACATAATAATTAAAAATCGAAAACAGAAAGAAATAAAGAACAAGGAATGAATCCACCTCTAGTGGTGTCTTCTTCTTGAAGGACCAATGATGTTCTTCAACTCTTCTATGTCCCTTCCTTGCCTTTGTTGCTCCTCCCTCATTGCTCTTTGATCTTCTCTTATTTCTTGAAGAGTGAGGGCGTGTTCATGGTGTTCCACCCTTAGTTGTTCCACATTATGGCTCAAATCTTCCAAGGAGGTGCTAAGTTGCTCCCAATAGTTGTTGGGAGGAAAGTGCATTTGAGGCATTTGTTGATGGTGAACCTCCTCTTGTTTCCTTGAGGGCCGTGAGGAACTTCCCTTGTTTGCTCCATCCTTTTCTTGGTGATGGGCTTGTCTTCTTCAATGGAGACATCTCCATCTATGATAACTCCAGCTGAATAACATAGATGGCATATGAGGTGAGGGAATGCTAGCCGTGCCATGTATGAAGGCTTGTCAGCTATTTTGTAGAGTTCATTGGCTATGACTTCATGAACCTCTACTTCTTCACCAATCATGATGCTGTGAACCATGATTGCCCGATCCACAGTAACTTCAGATCGGTTGCTTGTAGGGATGATGGATCTTTGAATGAACTCCAACCATCCTCTAGCTACAGGCTTGAGGTCCAGTCTTCTTAGTTGGACTGGCTTGCCTTTGGAGTCAACTCTCCATTGGGCGCCTTCCACAAATGTCCCTAAGGACTTGGTCCAACCTTTGATCAAAGTTGACCCTTCTAGTGTAGGGGTGTTCATCACCTTGCATCATAGGCAAATAAAACGCCAACCTCACATTCTCCGGACTAAAATCCAAGTATTTCCCCCTAACCATGGTGATATAGTTTTTCGGACTTGGGTTCATACCTTGGTTATGGTTTCTAGTGATCCATGCATTGGCATAGAACTCTTGAACCATTAAAATTCCAACTTGTTGTATGGGGTTGGCTATGACTTCCCAACCTCTTCTTTGAATTTCAAGTCGGATTTCCGGATACTCATTCTTCTTGAGTTTGAAAGGGACCTCATGGATCACTTTCTTCTTTGCCACAACATCATAGAAGTGGTCTTGGTGGCTCTTGGAGATGAATCTCTCCTTCTCCCATGACTCGGAAGTGGAAGCTTTTGCCTTCCCTTTTCCTTTTCTTGAGGAAACTCCGGCCTTGGGTGCCATTGATGGTGAATGAAAAATAAAAAGCTTAGGCTTTTTACCACACCAAACTTAAAATTTGCTTGTCCCAAGCAAAAGAAAAGAAGAGTAGAAGAAGAAGAAGAAAATATGGTAGAGAGGGAGAAGAGAGGGTTCGGCTATGTGGGAGAATGTGGGTTTGAGTTGTGTGGAAATGTAAAAGAAAAGAAGGGTATTTATAGGGAGAGGGGAGGGTATAGGTTCGGCCATATTGGGGGGAAAGGGTGGAAATTGAATTTGAAAGTAGTGGGGGTAGGTGGGGTGTATGGGGAAGAGGAGGATGATGTGAATGGTGAATGGGGTAATTGGGAAGAGGAATTGAGGTGATAGGTGAAGGTTTTTGGGAAGTGTGACATTGAGAATGAGATTTGGATTAGAAGAGTGTGATTAGGATTAAAAGAAATGTGGTAGGTGGGGATCCTGTGGGGTCCACAGATCCTGAGGTGAGGATCCTGTGGGGTCCACAGATCCTGAGGTGAAAACAAATACCATTCTTTCACCATATAGGCATGTAACATGCCTTGATGCATCATTCTGGCGTTCAAACGCCCATTGATGCTAGTTCTGGGCGTTAAACGCCCATGTTATGCACGTTTCTGGCGTTGAACGCCAGTTTCATGCTTGTTTCTGGCGTTCAGCGCCAGATTGTCCTCTGTGTGCGCATCCTGGCGTTAAACGCCAGGTTGTTGCTTGTTTTGGGCGTTCAACGCCAGAAAGATGCTCTGTTCTGGCGTTGAACGCCAGAAAGATGCTCCTTCTGGGCGTTGAACGCCAGCCCGTGCGTCCCCTGGGTGAAAAATTTTTTTCTTCTGTTTTTGACTCTGTTTTTAATTTTTTTTTATTTTTTCGTGACTCCTCATGATCATGTACCTAATAAAACACAAAAATAACAAAGAAACAAAATAAAATAAAATTAGATAAATAAAATTGGGTTGCCTCCCAACAAGCGCTTCTTTAATGTCAATAGCTTGACAGGGGTTCTCATGGAACCACAAGGTGATCAGGTCAATTTAAGTGTGGTATTCCCAACACCAAACTTAGAGTTTGGATATGGGGTTTGAACACCAAACTTAGAGTTTGGTTGTGGCCTCACAACACCAAACTTAGAGTTTGACTGTGGAGGCTCTTCTTGACTCTGAACTGAGAGAAGCTCTTCATGCTTACTCTCTTTTGTCATAGAGGGATGGCCATGTGCTTGAAACACAAGGTAGTCCCCATTCAATTGAAGGACTAACTCACCTCTGTTGACATCTATCACAGCTCCTGCTGTGGCTAGGAAAGGTCTTCCTAGGATGATGCATTCATCATCTTCCTTCCTAGTATCTAGGATTATGAAATCAGTAGGGATGTAAAGGCCTTCAACCTTTACTAGCACGTCCTCTACTAATCCATAAGCTTGTCTCACTGACTTGTCTGCCAGTTGTAATGAGAACAAGGCAGGTTGTACCTTAATGATTCCCAGCTTCTCCATCACAGAGAGTGGCATAAGATTTATCCCTGACCCCAGATCACATAGAGCTTTTTCAAAGCTCATGGTGCCAATGGTACAAGGTATTAAGAACTTGCCAGGATCTTGTTTCTTTTGAGGTAGAGTTTTCTGAATCCAAGTGTCTAGTTCACTAATGAGTAAGGGAGGTTTACTTTCCCAAGTCTCATTACCAAACAGTTTGGCATTCAGCTTCATGATAGCTCCTAAATATAGAGCAGCTTGCTCTCCAATCACATCTTCATCCTCTTCAGAGGATGAATATTCTTCAGAGCTCATGAATGGCAGAAGGAGATTTAATGGGATCTCTATGGTCTCTAGATGAGCCTCAGATTCCTGGATCCTTAATAGGAAACTCCTTCATGCTTGAAGGACGTCCCAGGAGGTCTTTCTCCTTAGGATTTTCGTCCTCCTCCTCCCTAGTGCATTCGGTCACTTTGATTAAATCAATGGCCTTGCACTCTCCTTTTGGATTCTCTTCTGTATTGCTTGGGAGAATACTGGGAGGAGTTTCAATAACTTTCTTACTCAGCTGGCCCACTTGTGCTTCCAGATTTCTAATGGAAGATCTGGTTTCATTCATGAAACTGAAAGTGGCCTTTGACAGATCAGAGACTATGTTGGCTAAATTAGAATTGTTTTGTTCAGAGTTCTCTGTCTGTTGCTGAGAAGATGATGGATATGGCTTACTATTATTCAGCCTTGCACGTCCACCATTGTTAAAACCTTGATGGGGTTTTTGTTGATCCTTCCAGGAGAAATTTGGATGATTTCTCCATGATGAATTATAGGTGTTTCCATAGGGTTCACCTAAGTAATTAACTTCTGCCATGGCAGGGTTTTCAGGATCATAAGCTTCTTCAGAAGCTACCTCTCTAGTACTATTGGATGCATGTTGCAATCCATTCAGATTCTGAGAGATCATGTTGACCTGTTGAGTCAACATTTCGTTCTGAGCCAATATGGCATTCAGAGCATCAATTTCAAGAACTCCTTTCTTCTGAGGTACCCCATTGTTCACGGAATTCCTCTCAGAGGTGTACATGAACTGGTTGTTTGCAACCATGTCAATGAGTTCTTGAGCCTCTTCAGGCGTTTTCTTCAGGTGAATAGATCCACCTGCAGAGTGGTCCAATGACATTTTCGAAAATTCAGAGAGACCATAATAGAATATATCTAATATGGTCCATTCAGAAAACATGTCAGATGGACATCTCTTGGTCAGCTGCTTGTATCTTTCCCAAGCTTCATAGAGGGATTCACCATCTTTTTGTTTGAAGGTTTGAACATCCACTCTCAGCTTGCTCAGCTTTTGAGGAGGAAAGAACTTGTCTAAGAATGCAGTGACAAGCTTATCCCATGAGTCCAGGCTATCCTTGGGTTGTGAATCCAACCATACTCTAGCTCTGTCTCTTACAGCAAAAGGGAAAAGCAAGAGTCTGTAGACTTCAGGATTAACTCCATTTGTCTTTACAGTGTCACAGATCTGCAAGAACTCAGTTAAAAACTGGTAAGGATCTTCAGATGGAAGTCCATAAAACTTGCAGTTTTGTTGCATTAAAGCAACTAGTTGAGGCTTAAGCTCAAAGTTATTGGCTCCAATGGCAGGAATGGAGATGCTTCTTCCATCAAACTTGGATGTTGGCTTTGTGAAGTCACCAAGCATTCTCCTTGCATTATCATTATTATTTTCGGCCATCTCTTCCTCTTGTTCGAAATTTTCTAAAAGGTTGCTTCTGGATTGTTGTAATTTAGCTTCTTTTAATTTTCTCTTCAGAGTCCTTTCAGGTTCTGGATCAACTTCAACAAGAGTGCCTTTGTCCCTGTTCCTGCTCATATGAAAGAAAAGGGAACACAAAAAAGAAAGAAGGAATCCTCTATGTCACAGTATAGAGATTCCTTTATGTTAGTAGAAAAGAAAGGGGTAGAAGAAGAGGAATGGATTCGGATTTTGATGAAGAGGGGTGAAGAGAAGTGTTAGTAATTAAATAATTAAATAGAAGAGGAAGAGAGAAGAGAAATTTCGAAAATAATTTTGAAAAGGAGTTAGTGATTTTCGAAAATTAGAGATAAAATGTAATTAAAATTAAAACATGAAACAATTAATTAATTAAAAAGAACTTTTTGAAAAAGAGAGAGATATTTTCGAAAATAGAAGAGAGAGAAGTAGTTAGGTGGTTTTGAAAAAGATAAGAACAAACAAAAAGTTAGTTAGTTGATTGAAAAAGATTTGAAATCAAATTTGAAAAAGATAAGAAGATAGTAAGTTAGATAAGATATTTTGAAATCAAATTTTGAAAATATAAAATTTTTGAAAAAGATAAATTAAAAGACAAAAAGATTTTTAAGAAAAAGATATTTTGAAAAAGATTTGATTTTTAAGATGACTTAGCTAACAAGAAACTACAAGATAAGATTCTAGAACTTAAAGATTGAACCTTTCTTAACAAGAAAGTAACAAACTTCAAATTTTTGAACCAATCACATTAATTGTTAGCTAATTTTCGAAAATTAGATATAAAGATAAGAAAAAGATTTTGAAAATAATTTGAAAAATATTTTTGAAATTTTCGAAAATTATAAAGAAAATTTGAAAAAGATATGATTTTTGAAAAAGATTTTGAAAAGATAAGATTTTTAAAATTGAAATTTTGACTTGACTTGTAAGAAACAACTAATTTTGAAAATTTTTGACCAAGTCAACCCAAAATTTCGAAAATTTTGGAGGGAAATAAGGAAAGATATTTTTGATTTTTAAATTTTTAAGGAAAAACACAAAAATGACCCAAAACATGAAAATTTTGGATCAAGACACAAGATGCATGCAAGAATGCTATGAATGTCAAGATGAACACCAAGAACACTTTGAAGATCATGATGAACATCAAGAACATATTTTGAAAAATTTTTGATGCAAAGAAAACATGCAAGACACCAAACTTAGAAATTCTTAATGCATGGAAAATATGAATGCAAAAATGCACATGAAAAACAACAAACAACACAAAACAAGAAATCATCAAGATCAAACAAGAGGACTTATCAAGAACAACTTGAAGATCATGAAGAACACTATGAATGCATGAGATTTTCGAAAAAATGCAAGAAAAAATTTTAAAAGCATGCAATTGACACCAAACTTAAAAATTAACACAAGACTCAAACAAGAAACACAAAATATTTTGATTTTTATGATTTTCTAATTTTTTTGGATTTTTATTTAATATTTTCGAAAATAAAGTTGTGGAAAAACGAAAAATAAAAGAAAAATTTTTTTGAAAAAGATTTTTGAAAAGAAAATTACCTAATCTGAGCAACAAGATGAACCGTCAGTTGTCCATACTCGAACAATCCCCGGCAACGGCGCCAAAAACTTGGTGGACGAAATTGTGATTCCTATTTTGTGCCTTTTGGCATCATTGTAAAATTATTCCTTTTTAGAAATTGACCTTCCTTCACAACTCCGTTCAACTAACCAGCAAGTGTACTGGGTCGTCCAAGTAATAACCTTACGTGAGTAAGGGTCGAATCCACAGAGATTGTTGGTATGAAGCAAGCTATGGTCACCTTGCAAATCTCAGTTAGGCAGTTTAAATCTGTTTATGGTGAGTTCGAATATTAATAATAAAATAAATAATAAAAGGATAGAAATACTTATGCAGATTCATTGGTAGGAATTTCAGATAAGCGGAATGGAGGTGCTGTAGAGCTCTCGGACGCCTGCTCTCCTATTCCTTCTACTCAATCCTTCTTACTCCTTTCCATGGCAAGCTTTGTATAAGGGTTCACTATCAGCTGTGGCTACTTTCATTCCTCTCGGGGAAATAACCTGTGCGGCTGTCACTCGCACAGCTAACCAGTCTGGAGGCATCACCCATGGTTGATAGCTACATCCCATCCTCGCAGTGAAAGCTAATGCACGCACTCTGTCACAGTACGGCCAATCACCGGTTGGTTCCCGCTCCTACTGGAATAGAATCCCTCTTTTGCGTTTGTCACTAACGCCCAGCAGGTTAAAGTTTGAAGCACGTCACAGTCATTCATGAACGGAATCCTACTCAGAATACCACAGACAAGGTTGGACTTTCCGGATCCAGATGAATGCCGCCATCTATCTAGCTTATACCACGAAGATTCTGTTGGGGAATCTAAGAGATACACATTCAAGCTTTGTTGCATGTAGAACGGAAGTGGTTGTCAATCACGCGCGTTCATGAGTGAGAATAATAATGAGGGTTATCTAACTCATCATCATTCATCATGTTCTTGAGTACGAATGAATATCTTGGAATAAGAATAAGATAGAGAACTGAATAAAAGAAAATAGAACTTCATTAATCTTTGAGGTACAGCAGAGCTCCACACCCTTAATCTATGGTGTGCAGAAACTCCACCGTTGAAAATACATAAGCAAGAGGTTCAGGCATGGCCGAATGGCCAGCCCCCTAAACGTGATCACTAGATCAAAATACAATCCAGGATGTCTAATACAATAGTAAGAGGTCCTATATATACTAGACTAGCTACTAGGGTTTACATGAGTAAGTAATTGATGCATAAATCCACTTCCGGGGCCCACTTGGTGTATGCTTGGGCTGAGCTTGATCTATCCACGAGCTGAGGCTTCTCTTGGAGTTGAATTTCGAGTTGTGATGTGCTTTGGGCGTTCAACTCCGGATTATGACGTTTTTCTGGCGTTTAACTCCAGAAAGGAGCGTGTACTTGGCGTTCAACGCCAGTTTGCGTCGTCATTCTTCGAATAAAGTATGGACTATTATATATTGCTGGAAAGCCCTGGATGTCTACTTTCCAACGCCGTTGAGAGCGCGCCATTTAGAGTTCTGTAGCTCCAGAAAATCCATTTCGAGTGCAGGGAGGTCAGATTCCAACAGCATCAGCAGTCCTTTTGTCAGCCTTTTTCAGAGTTTTGGTCAAATCCCTCAATTTCAGTCAGAATTTACCTGAAATCACAGAAAAACACACAAACTCATAGTAAAGTCCAGAAATGTGAATTTAACATAAAAACTAATGAAAACATCCCTAAAAGTAGCTTAAACTTACTAAAAACTATATAAAAACAATGCCAAAAAGCGTATAAATTATCCGCTCATCAATGGGCTTTTGGATTGGTGAAGAAATGAATTCAAATGAATTTTTAATTTGAATTTTGGCCCAAAAACCACTCCCAGGAGGCTGCCCTGCCCTTGTGGAGGGCAGGGCAGAAAATTGATGCTTGGTGCTTGGAGTTGGTGCGGCCATGATGCGTCTTGGTGCTGCGTGGTGCGCGTTTGGCACGAGGTTGGTGCGCCAGAGGCTGCCCTGCCCGCGCCAAGGGCAGGGCGGGAAGGTTGGTGTGCCAGAACGTGAGGCATGCGTGCGCTTGGTGCTGCCAGATGAGGAACGCGCGCGTGCGCGCGATGCACGTTGATGCGTGGGATGCTCCCTGCCCGCGCCAAGGGCAGGGCAGGAATGGTTTTGGTGTGCCAGGGGGCGTTTGTGCGCGCAAATGGTGCTGCCAGGGGGCGTTGTGCATGCGGTTGGTGCTTCTTGATGCGCACACTCACGATTCTGCCCTGCCCGCGCCAAGGGCAGGGCAATGATCCTTCCTTCATGGCCCGTGTTCGAAACTGGGCGGAGGCATGCACGCTAATTATTTTCTTGGTTTCTTGGCACGCTAGTCACCCTTAGTCTTTGGCTTCCTCATGGTTCTTTGTTCGAACCTTGTGGCTTGCATTGTTGACATTTTTACCTTGATTTTCTTCCTCATGGAGCCCGATCCTGCTCTCCACAAGGGCAGGGCAGAGTTTGCTTCTCTTGGCTCCAAGGCACCATTTTGTGCTCTGCCCTTAGAGTGGGCAGGGCAGGGTTGCCTTTGCTTGCTTGGTCACTTAATGCTGCCCTCCTAGAGGGCAGTCTGCCCTTGTGGAGGGCAAGGTTGCTTCCTCCATTGTGATGCGGCACGCTTCTCTCCCCTTTGGCCACGCTTTCCTTTTCTTGTGTCACGCTTCTTAGGCCACGCTTTTCATTTTCTTTTCTTTTCTTCACCTATAATAAACCAAACAACCACTCAAAGTATCATTAATTTCAAGAGGCTTATAAATCAATTAAAATGCAATTAAAATTAGCTTAAACCTCATGATTTAACATTAATTTCATAGTGGTTGCTTGATTTAGAGAAGTTGTGCATTTTCACTCCAAATCACTAACTTAGGATGCAAGAAAGTGCATAAATGCTAACAAAACAAGTGAAATTAGCTTGAAAAATGGGTATATGATGACTTGTCATCACAACACCAAACTTAAACCTTGCTTGTCCCCAAGCAAGCATCAAAACTAAGAGTAAATGATATGAATAAGAAAAGAACACAAATCCTTATTATGCAGATAGCAGAACTTCAATTTATGGGGCATTTATGCAGACAATGATACTCACTTATTGTTACTGCTGCATAATACATATCTTTCTTCAAAGGCTTGCTAAACTTGCTGTTATAAGACTCACCTTTTACTCACTCCCTTGCTAACTCTTCTTGGCTTATAATGCTTTAACAAGCTTTTTATTCTTTAAGAGGTTTGGTGTTAAATGTTGCAGTTTAGCCTTTGGCTTCATTTTCTTTTATTTTGCTCAACATCTTTCCACCACAGACACTTAGCTCACTAATTCTTCCTAGGATCATTGATGCCCAGCATCTCTTTGGATCACTAAGTGCTTTGTATCTAAGTTGCTCTTTATTGTGGATTTTCAATTGGCCATCCCAAATCAGTTGATCTAAGTGACCGGGTTTCAAAATACCCCTTAGAATTTACTCATCCAAGCAGATCTCAGTACAAGAACACCACAGGCATTTGTCCTAAGGTTCAAACCATTGGTGTCCAACCTTTATTCTTTGTTTTTTTTTTTCTTGCCATTTTGGCTTTTTCCTTCCTTTTTCTTTCTGTTTTTGTTACCAAGGGTTGTTTCATTATTGATAGGAGTCTTTGTAACAGCAAGCTAACTTACAATTGAATGGGAATGATATTATGCAACATTTATTTCATGAGTTATGCATTTAATCAAACACATGTGCCACCACCAACTTCCATTCATACTCATGCAACATTGGATTTTTTTACTTTTCAATTCAAACCAAACTCTTTTATTTAAGCATATGGGAAACAAAGCAATATTTAAAGCTAAGTGATGGATACAAGCATTATGCAGACTTGGCATTTTCACAAACAATTTCACTTGCAACTGGATAACCACTTAAGCAAGACATACAAAGGTTCCCAAATTCAAAGCATCACACAACAGCATGGATTAAGTTCAGATACAACCTTTGAAGTTGCAGTTCTTTGATTTTTCCTTTTGTTGTGTCCTCTTTGAGTTAAGATGCATAATGTCTTCAATTATTGACTCTTGTCCTGCATAATCCTCAAAGTTGCTTGCTTCTCAAGCCTTTAAGTGCATGGTTAATATGCATACATTGAATGTGGCTCTTGGATTTATTTTGGTGTGGGAACACCAAACTTAATTGTTTTGCCACTGTCTCAGATGTGACAAGTTAACCATATTTGAAACCATGTGTTCTTGCTAAAGGTTAATGGAATAAAAGCTAGAAAACAATTCAACAGTTGAATAATGTGTTTGATTACTTGGAGCTAGAATCATGCAAGAGGTGAGAATGTATTAAGTGATCTTTTTGGTGGAACACCAAACTTAGAAGTTTTCATTCTCCCTCAAATTGTTTTGGTGTACAACACCAAACTTAGCTCCTTGCAATGCACAACAATTACTCAACATTTTTATTGAAAAGCTATGAAAAGAAACTACCTCAGGTTGGGTTGCCTCCCAACAAGCGCTCTTTTATTGTCACTAGCTTGACATCTTCATTTTTGCTTCTCATGGAGGTTGAAAATCACAGTGCTTTAGCTTGTCTGTCTTCACTGTGAATTTCCGTCCGGTTTCCTCTTTGATGACTTCTATAGCTTCTTGTGGAAGGATCTTAGTCACGGTGTAGTGATCACGCAACTGTGGAGACACCTTCATGGCTTGACTATTAATCATTACTCGATCCCCTAGTGAAAACTTTCCAGTGGAGATTTTCAGCTTGTCTTTAGTTTTCTCCGCTATCTCTCTTTGAAGGAATTCTCTGTTGTGTTTTTCTTGGCTAGTACTTCCTTTTTCATTGTCCCCTATGATCCTTTTCCATCCTTCCTTCTTTGTAGCATCTTTGTTGTTGGTTGGTTTATCTTCATTGGTTTTGAAGAAAATATCTGATTTCTTCTCACCCTTTTCTGCAAAGTGCTTTGCTAATTGAGCTATCTGCTCCTCAAGCCCTCTCATTAACATCTCTTGGTTCTTTGTTGTTTCTTCTTGATGTTTCATCATTCTCTCCATTAGGATCTCCAAGTTTGTGATTCTCTGAGAGTCTTGCGAGGTTGGTTGGTGATGACATGTTGAAGGTAAGAAGGGTGGGTGTGGTGGAGGCATGTAATGGTTGTTATTGCCGTAATAGTGTTTTTGATGATTTATGAAGTTTGGGTTGTTATAATGGAATTCCCTTGGTCTGTGATTTTGGTACTCACCCCTTCTCCAGTTAAGATGAGTTTGGGAGTGTCTGTGTTGTGGGTATTGGCTTTGGGTGGTATTGGTGGGTGGAAAATGTTGATTGGTTGTGTTCATGGAATTGTCCTGGCAGAAACTTTCTTGTTCTTGATATTGAGGCTCCCTCATCTTCAGATACGAATGAGGTCTCCATGGTGGAAATTTGGCATTCACTGCAGCAGACAACTCTATATTTTGCTGTGATTGATGGTGCATTTGTTCGTTTTGGTCCTTGGACGTATTCATCCCTTCAATAATTGCTACTTTTTCTTCTGAGATTGTATTTTGTGGCTTTTCAAATGGCTGTTGATTGTTGACTCCTTTGTCATGGAGGTCTGCAATTCCTTGGGCAGTTGTTGTTGCTTTGAGTAGGCCATCTGAGAAGTAGTCCACTGCTTTTCTAGTTTCTGGGGTCAATCCTTCATAGAAAGCTCGGAAGCCTACTTTGTCAGTTGCTTTCTTGTATCTTTCCCAAGCCTTGAAGAGTGGTTCTTCGTCCCCTTGTGTGAATAAATGTCCCTCTTCTTTCGGCTGGATGATCTGTTTGGATGAGGTGAATTTGGCCAGAAATTTTGTGACCAAATCATCCCAACTAGTAATACTTCCTTGGGAAAAAGTTTCAAACCATTGTGCAGCTTCACCCTTCAATGAGAAAGGGAATAATAGGATCTTGTAAGTGTCCTGATCTGGACCATCAGTTTTGACTGCATTGCAAGTTCTCAGGAAAGTAGATATATGTTGTTTAGGATCCTCTGATGGATTTCCATCATAAGAGCAATTGTTCTTGATGAGTGCAATGAGTGGTGGCTTCATGTCATGATACCCTTCGTCTGTAGAAACTTGATTTCCTGTAATATGCAAACAATCAGAGTAACCCAACAACAACACTCTTGAGAATTAAGTGCAATTATTTGAGATTAATTGTTAGTGAGTTAGTAGAGGCAATTTCTCAAACAGTTAGTGTGTTAGTAAGATTTAGAATAACAGAAAAGAAAGAAAAATGCTTAATCTAGACCTCCACTTCACTTAATCATTGTCAATCTATTTCAATCCCCGGCAACGGCGCCAAAAACTTGATGTGTGGAAAACGATCCAATCACAAAACTCACCGGCAAGTGTACCGGGTCGCATCAAGTAATAATAACTCACATGAGTGAGGTCGATCCCACAGGGATTGAAGGATTGAGCAATTTTAGTTTAGTGGGTGATTTAGTCAAGCGAATCAAGTTTTGGTTGAGTGTTTTGTGTTTAACAGAAATTAAATGACAGTAAATGTAAAGGGGGAAGGGAGAAGTGCAGTAAAATAAAGAACAGAAGAGTAAAAGTGCAGAAACTTAAAGAGCAAGAAAGTAAATGACTGAAACTTAAAGTGCAAGAAACTTAAATTGCAGTAACTTAAATGGCAAGAAAGATAAATTGCTAGAAGATAAAAGAGAATTAAAGAATGGGATTGCAAGATCTAAACAAAGAAGGAGTAAATTGCAGTAAATGGTTGAGAAGAAAGTAGATTAGCAACAATAAGCATTCAAACAGAATTGAAAGGAAATGTAGCAGAGGTTCACAGAAGAACCCAAAATGAGTTGTGATCTCAGGATCCCAAGGGCTTAGGTAGCAGAGCCTAAAACCCAATTTCCTTCCCAGATCTGAAGTTACTAAGCAATTGACAGAAAATGAAAGAAGAAGCAATAGACGAACAGAATTGAAAGTGAATTATGCAGAAAACAAATTTAAACAGAGCTAGAATGGGAATTGGGACAGAATTTCCCCAATTTCACACATCCACAACTCAGAAAACAGTAGAGTAGAATTGCCCAAGGGAATTGAGGAAGGAGATCAATCAATTCTCCCTTGATCCTTTGAAGTCTTGGCCAATTCTCTCAAGAACAATTCCAAGAGAGTCAAAGCTCCAAAGGAATGTGAAAGTGAAAATTCAAAAGCCAAGGTAAAAGTAAAAATTCAAAAGTGAGCATAAAGGTCCTAATTACATCAAACTAACTCCTATTTATACACTTTCTATTCTTGGATAATGGGATTTGGATGGGCTTTTGGATTGGTGAAGAAATGAATTCAAATGAATTTTTAATTTGAATTTTGGCCCAAAAACCACTCCCAGGAGGCTGCCCTGCCCTTGTGGAGGGCAGGGCAGAAAATTGATGCTTGGTGCTTGGAGTTGGTGCGGCCATGATGCGTCTTGGTGCTGCGTGGTGCGCGTTTGGCACGAGGTTGGTGCGCCAGAGGCTGCCCTGCCCGCGCCAAGGGCAGGGCGGGAAGGTTGGTGCGCCAGAACGTGAGGCATGCGTGCGCTTGGTGCTGCCAGATGAGGAACGCGCGCGTGCGCGCGATGCACGTTGATGCGTGGGATGCTCCCTGCCCGCGCCAAGGGCAGGGCAGGAATGGTTTTGGTGCGCCAGGGGGCGTTTGTGCGCGCAAATGGTGCTGCCAGGGGGCGTTGTGCGTGCGGTTGGTGCTTCTTGATGCGCACACTCACGATTCTGCCCTGCCCGCGCCAAGGGCAGGGCAATGATCCTTCCTTCATGGCCCGTGTTCGAAACTGGGCGGAGGCATGCACGCTAATTATTTTCTTGGTTTCTTGGCACGCTAGTCACCCTTAGTCTTTGGCTTCCTCATGGTTCTTTGTTCGAACCTTGTGGCTTGCATTGTTGACATTTTTACCTTGATTTTCTTCCTCATGGAGCCCGATCCTGCTCTCCACAAGGGCAGGGCAGAGTTTGCTTCTCTTGGCTCCAAGGCACCATTTTGTGCTTTGCCCTTAGAGTGGGCAGGGCAGGGTTGCCTTTGCTTGCTTGGTCACTTAATGATGCCCTCCTAGAGGGCAGTCTGCCCTTGTGGAGGGCAAGGTTGCTTCCTCCATTGTGATGCGGCACGCTTCTCTCCCCTTTGGCCACGCTTTCCTTTTCTTGTGTCACGCTTCTTAGGCCACGCTTTTCATTTTCTTTTCTTTTCTTCACCTATAATAAACCAAACAACCACTCAAAGTATCACTAATTTCAAGAGGCTTATAAATCAATTAAAATGCAATTAAAATTAGCTTAAACCTCATGATTTAACATTAATTTCATAGTGGTTGCTTGATTTAGAGAAGTTGTGCATTTTCACTCCAAATCACTAACTTAGGATGCAAGAAAGTGCATAAATGCTAACAAAACAAGTGAAATTAGCTTGAAAAATGGGTATATGATGACTTGTCATCACACGTAAGCGTTGCCCACGCTTATGCGTGGGTGTACTGGCACAAAGTAGACATAAAGTGGGCACAACTCTCTGGTTTTTGTACCAGAGATCCCCATATGGCAATCTATGCATAAGCATGGCCCACGCTTAAGTGTGGATTGACCCTTCTTTTTTTACTTTTTTTTTTGAAAAATTTTCGAAGACACAACAAACAAAACTTGCACTTCAAGCAAAATGCAATTCAAGACAAAAATGCAATTTAAACAAACTAACAACCCAAGCATTAAAACAAGAATATTCAAAGAAGAAAACTACCTATAATGGCAACTCAAATTACTCATTGATTATATTTACAAGAGAATGGAAAGAGTTTACCATGGTGAGGTGTCTCTCACCTAACACTTTTATTTAAAGTCCTTAAGTTGGACATTTGGTGGGGTCCTTGCTAGGGTGGCTTATGCTTGAACTCTTCCTTGAATCCCCACTAATGCTTGCATTTCCAATAGCCTCCAGGATCCCAAACTAGGTGCATCAAGCTACCAAGAGATCTCAAGCGAGTACCAATGCCCCAAAGTTGATGATTATCTATGTATATTCCGGGGTCCCATACCTTGTTTGTCAACCCCCTTTCTTCTTGAACTTCATGCTTCCATTTGGGTGACAAACTTATTGAATTCTCCTTGTAACTCCTACTCATCATCCTAGATCTCTTGAATTGAGCTTCACTCCAACCATGAATCCTAAAATTTGAGTTTCCATCTACTATGCACCTTGATTCTTGTTGCCAACCAACACCCAACTCTTTTCTACTTTCTAACCCACACATAGCTCTAAGTTGACGATCCATTTCTAACAATGCATATTGATATGGGCCAAGGAAATTAGAAGATGAGATGATTACCCATTCAATTTGTAGTTTGGATGGTGACTTAGCAAGAAAGATATCCAATGGTCTTGACATTGTAGGCTCCACTTCCTTTGGCTCCTCCTTGATGACTTCCATCTTTTGATAACCTTTTTCAATATCCTCTTGTTTGCTAACTTCTTCCAACTCTTTCTCATTAATAACAATATGTATTAGAGGTTGTGCACATTCCTCCTCAACATCGGTTTCACATCTCATGGAAGAAGCTTCAACAAGATCACTATTGTCACTTGGTGTCGAGTTGTCTTCAATGATGGAGTTTCCTTTTTGTTCAACCTCCCTTAGGTCTTCTTCCACTTCTTCTTCTTCAACAATCTTCATCCCTTCCACTTGTTGCAAAGCATACTCTATTTCCTTGTTCTCAAGTTGAGACTCTAAAATCTCCCTCATACTCTTCTCTTCGGTTGCTTCTCCACAATTATCCGTGGACTTGCTTTAGTGATGGAAAGGAGAATTCATCATGTGGTTGGAAAGGAGGTTGATCAAAGCTTAGAGGTTGGAAGGTGTTTTGGTTGTTGGTAGAAGATAGAGGTATATGGAATATAAGCTCTTGGAGGGCAGAGGTGAAAATAGTGAGTGTGGTTTGGAGCTCTTCTTGCTCTTGAGGAATGATACCAAGTGTATCATCCATAGAGCCTTGGTTGGAGGAAAAAGGAGGATTGTGAGGGTAGTGATGTTGAAGTGGTGGTGGTTCCATGGGTGCTTGTTCATAATGGTTATAAGTGTGTGCATATGGAGGATATGGATTAGGATTGTATGGAGGTGATTGATGAAAATAGGATGTGGATTGAGAATATAGTGGTTGGAATTATGGTGTTTGAGAACTATATTGATAGTATGGTGCATGGAATGATGGTGGTTGAGTGGCATAATCATGATAAGAACCATCCTATCCATTAGAATGATATGCATTATAGGAGGGATTACCATCATAATAGATTGAGTGAGGAGGTTGCCATGATGATTGCTCATATGGATGTGGCTCCCTTCTCAAGAATTCATCTCTCCCATAATGTAAGCCATCATTAAAGTTTTCATCACCTACAACATAGTCATAACCATATCCAAAACCACAAGGATGAGAATTCATATGGAAAAGAGGAAATAAAAACAAAGTATATCAAAAAGAAATAAAGAAAGAAATAAACTCCTAAGTACTAAAACAAATTCAACCCTAGTCATGTTGAACCCGAGAGTTGTGCCTACTTTATGCCCATTTTGTGCAAGGCGACCTACGCGTAAGCGTGGGCGACGCGTACGCGTCGATCGCCGTTTTTGTTCATCCACGTATATTCGTGCTATGCGCTTACGCGTCGATGGTGCTGCACGCTATTCTTTGTACAACCAACCCGAGAGTTAGGCCTACTTTGTGCCAAGGCACAAAGCTACCCATGCGTGTGCGTCCTTGACGCGTACGCGTCCCTTCTCTTATCTCCCATCCACGCGAACGCGTGGATCACGCGTACGCGTCGATCCTCTGACGCCCCTGAAATATAGCGCACCCTGTTTTCACTTCTTCTTCCCACTTCTTTCTTCCATTACTTCTTCTCCCTTCTCCCATCACCATCATCATCCCTGTCTCTGGTAGGACATCACCTCTAATGACCACCGCCGCCTCCGGCGGCTCCACACTTTCTCTCTTCTCCCATTTCCTTCTACATCCTCTCCTATTTTCCACTTACATCCCAACTTGATTTCTCCTTCTTTTCAAGGTACACCCTCACTTCACATTCTCATCTCTTCTTATGAGTTTTCTTTCTTTTATTGGTTGCATTTGATTTCTCTTTCTCTTTTCTTCTTAGGTGCACTTCTATTACTTGATTCTTATTTGTTTGCTTTCCTCCTTTTTATCTTTCCCATGGGTGTTGAACTTTGAGTTTTATCATGCTTTGATGGGTCATTTTGTTGTTTCTTGATTCCTTTATGACTAGGTGGTGTTGTATTGTTGTTTGATATTTCATTTGAGCTTGTACATGTTTGCATTCTTCCTACTTGCTCATTTATTGAATGTTTCACACCGAGTGTTTGATGAAAAGCACCCACACCATTTCATTCAATTTTGACTTTGTGCTCTCAATTTGGTGCCTCTTCTTCATACACTTGACTTTCTTTTTGTGTATTGAGCCTAATTTGCTTCATGTAGACTATTCTTATGATCATTTCCATGACTTGCTTCATTATTGTTGAGGCTTGAGTTTACCTTTCTCATGCCTTATTGTATGCTTTACCCACTCTTGTATCCCATGCTAAGTGTTATGCCCCTTGATTTTATTGTTGTCTTGACCACATGTTGCAGCTGTCACATCCTCAAGACACACCATTCCCTTTTGGGCACTACTTATCACTTGCATGTTACTTTCCAAATATTTGTTATTTGGGTTTAACATTTTTCCTTTTCCTCTCTTTTTAGGATGGCCACCAAGAAAGGCAAGGAGAAGGTGTCAAAGACACCAGCCACTAGAAGGGCACCCTGAAAATCAACCTCCAAAGCGCACCTTACACTAGGAGCTAAACCCCTCTCAAAGAAGGCGAAGACAATTGTTCACATTGATGAACAAGAGAAGAGCAAGCTAGCAAGGGACTTCACAAGGTTCCCCAACCACTTCTGTGAGCTCATGTTCCCCGCCATGGTTGAGAGGAGCTATCATCCCGAACACCTACTTGCCCCACCGGACCACATTGTTCATTATGTGTTGCCCCGCATTGAGCGGCGAGGATGGGATTTCTCATGCGACGACCACAAGAGGCCAATCTCTCTTGGGTGGTAGAGTTTTACACCAACTACCACCTTCTTTCACTTCAGTCGGTATATGTGCGTTGGAAGCAAGTTCTGATTTTACCCATACCGGAGGAAATGGATGGTTACCAAAAGGTCTTGCACCAGCGTGATGACTTTGAGTTTGTTTTTTATTGGGATGCTATCCGCCGGGTTATTGCCATACCAGAGACATTTTAGACCCGGGAAAGCCGGAGATCCCGGCCCAAGAGCATTGATGCGCGTTACCTTACTGTAGTGGTTAGAGCATGGGCCCAAATCCTATCCTACTACGTGCAGCCTAGCACCCATTAGTCATCCATCACGATGGACCTCGCCCTCATTGTTTGTTGCGTACTCACGGAGAGGCCGGTCAAGATCCCCCTCCTCATCCGACAAGCGATGGGTCGAGTCCATGCCAAGGGTAATCTACCATTTCCTGCGTTGGTATCTGACTTGGTTGCCACTGCTAATGTTCATTGCGAGGCTACGGACATGAGAGCTATAATTCTGGCAGAGGGCGCTGGTGCACGAAATTGTGATCACTACTTTTCACAACTCAAATAATCCCCGGTAATGAATCCAAAAACTTGGTGATCAATACCATGGTATAAACACAACTTCGCACAACTAACTAGCAAGTGCACTGGGTCGTCCAAGTAATAAACCTTACGCGAGTAAGGGTCGATCCCACGGAGATTGTTGGTATGAAGCAAGCTATGGTCACCTTGTAAATCTCAGTCAGGCAGATTCAAATGGTTATGAATGATATATGAATAAAACATAAAGATAAAGATAGAGATACTTATGTAATTCATTGGTGAGAACTTCAGATAAGCGAATGGAGATGCTTTGTCCCTTCCGTCTCTCTGCTTTCCTACTGTCTTCATCCAATCCTTCTTACTCCTTTCCATGGCAAGCTGTATGTTGGGCATCACCGTTGTCAGTGGCTACAGTCTCGTCTTCTCAGTGAAAATGTTCAACGCACCCTGTCACGGCACGGCTAATCATCTGTCGGTTCTCAATCAGGTTGGAGTAGAATCCATTGATTCTTTTGCGTCTGTCACTAACGCCCAGCCTTCAGGAGTTTGAAGCTCGTCACAGTCATTCAATCATTGAATCCTACTCAGAATACCACAGACAAGGTTTAGACCTTCTAGATTCTCTTGAATGCCACCATCAATTCTAGCTTATACCACGAAGATTCCGATTAAGGAATCCAAGAGATAAACATTCAAGCCTTGTTTGCTTGTAGAACGACGGTGGTTGTCAGGCACGCGTTCATAAGTGAGAATGATGATGAGCGTCACATAATCATCACATTCATCAAGTTCTTGAGTGCGAATGAATATCTTGGAATAAGAACAAGCTGAATTGAATAGAAGAACAATAGTAATTGCATTAATACTCGAGGTACAGCAGAGCTCCACACCTTAATCTATGGTGTGTAGAAACTCCACCGTTGAAAATACATAAGAACAAGGTCTAGGCATGGCCGAATGGCCAGCCTCCCAATAATCTAAGAACTAGATGTCCAAAGATGATCCTAAGATCGAAAATGATCCCAAGATGAAAATACAATAGCAAAAGGTCCTACTTATAGAGAACTAGTAGCCTAGGATTTACAGAAATGAGTAAATGACATAAAAATCCACTTCCGGGCCCACTTGGTGTGTGCTTGGGCTGAGCATTGAAGCATTTTCGTGTAGAGACTTCTGTTGGAGTTAAACGCCGGCTTTTGTGCCAGTTTGGGTGTTTAACTCCCATTCTTGTGCCAGTTCCGGCGTTTAACGCCGGGCATGCTTGAGTTGATTTGGAACGCCGGTTTGGGCCATCAAATCTTGGGCAAATATGGACTATTATACATTGATGGAAAGCCCAGGATGTCTACTTTCCAACGCCGTTGAGAGCGCGCCAATTGGGCTTCTGTAGCTTCTGAAAATCCACTTCGAGTGCAGGGAGGTCAGAATCCAACAGCATCTGCAGTCCTTTTCAGCCTCTGAATCAGATTTTTGCTCAGGACCCTCAATTTCAGCCAGAAAATACCTGAAATCACAGAAAAATACACAAACTCATAGTAAAGTCCAGAAAAGTGAATTTTAACTAAAAACTAATAGAAATATACTAAAAACTAACTAAATCCTACTAGAAACATACTAAAAACAATGCCAAAAAGCGTACAAATTATCCGCTCATCAGGTGCTTTCATCCCAAGCGGGAAATATCTTCAGCCTCCCATGGACACCCCGAGGCTTGACATAGCCCCTTCTTCCACCATTATTGCAACTTCATCCGCACCGCCTAAGTCAACCCATCAACTGCTTGTAGAGCTCCATGAGAAGGTAGATCAGTATGAGAGGCACAACAAGCGCTGATTTGCTTACTACAAGAAGCTTTGGGATTATGTCAACCCAACTACGGATGCCTCGGACATTTCCACGTCTACTTCGGTCCACAGTGAAGCGAGTATTCAGGACACAGATGATGGAGGTGGTGACCTCAATTCCACTTTGCGTATCACCCAAGGCACGGAGGACAATGCAAACTTTTAAGTGTGGAGAGGTCGGTTACCGACTTCTATAGGTAACATCTCTTCTCCCTTCAACTCCCATGATTTTGATTTTTCTCTCGTTAGTTAGAATAGATTGCATGGTTAGTCTTTGTATTTGAACACTTTTTGCATGTTAGGACTACTTGGATAGTTAGGGTGATAACTTCTTCTCCAAGAAATCATCTATAAGGCACCCTACCAATTTCGAAAAATTTTTTGTATTAATCTTGCTTGAAGAATGTATTTTGGAACATGGTTTTGAGATAAGAACACAAGCTTGTGAGTTTTGAGCCTAATGGTGTAGTTACATCTTACAACCATTTTATTTCCTTCTTATGTGCATTGTTCTCTTTTTATGAGTGCGATCTTTGATTTGTTTGATTCTTTATGTCCACTCTTCCATATATGAATGCATATATATGATTGAGGCCATCATTTCGTTTAGCTCACTCACCCAAAAAGCCTACCTTTCATCAACCATTGTTAGCCAACTTTGAGCTTATTTTAATCCCCTTTATTCTAAATATTAGCACATTACAAGCCTTGAAGCGAAAAATAATAAATGTCCTTTATTTAGATCTTCGATTAGCTTAGGCTAGTGAAAGTGTGTATCATTCAAGTGTGGGGAAACTTGGGACATTGGTTGGGAAAGGATGTGTGTTTTTGTATTTTGTTGAAAATATTAGGAATTGGGTACATACTCATGTGTTAATTAAATGTAAAACCATATGCATTGATGCTTGTGTATATGCTATATTGCAAAAAGAAAAAAATAGAAAGAGAAAGAGAAAATAAAAAGAAAAAAACATGTATATATCAAAAGAAAAAAAAAAGAGAAAAGAAATAAAAAGGGGATAAAATACCCAAGGTGAAGCTCAATAATGATCAATGCATATGTGTTGTGGTAAAAAGAAAGAATGCATGAGTATGTGAAAGGGTGAAGAATGGGTAGTCAGGCTTGTCTTAGATTGTTATAGGTTGTTGTATAGGTTAGGTGGGAAGCTTATGTTGATCAAAGATTTAAATCTTGAGCTCACTTATCCATATATATAACCCTACCTTGACCCTAACCCCATTACAACCTAAGAAAAGACCTCATGATATATGTACACATGCATTGAATAAGTATTGATTGTTAGATGAAAAACAAATCCTAGAAAGCATGATTAGAGGAGGATTGAGTGAATCAACCCCAAAAACTTGAGCGACTAGAGTTCAAACACTTCTGGTGAGGGTTTGATGCTCAACTCCTTGTTCCCGGCTTTCACAAGCTTTCTTCATGCAAGTTATATACACTTCACTTTGATGATTAGATTGGTAGGCTCATGAATTGTTGTCACTTTGGCCCTTTGTGCTCATTTGTGTATTCGTGGGAATTGATCTACCTTTGATCAAGTAGGTAGATACATTTGCATTAGTTGCATGCATCTAGGTAGATAGCACATCAATAAACTCCTTCTCCTATTTCTTTGGTCTTTAACCTTTAGCATGAGGACATGCTTGGTTTAAGTGTGGGGAGATTTGATGCGCCACTATTTCGTGGTATATTTTGTGCGTAATCTAGAGGATTTCATCAACTTCCTTCACACTTATCCACATAAAATGCATGGTTTTGTGTTTCCTTCCTAGTTTTGCTTAATGGTTGAAAGCATGTTTTTTAGGCTCTAAATAAGCTATATTTTGATATCCCTTATTACCATTTGATGCCGTGATCTGTTTGTTAAGTGATGCTTTTAGGGGGCAAGAATGGCCTAGAAGAGGGAAAGAAAGCTTGCATAAGTGGAAGGAGCATAAAAATAGAGTTTTGAAGTATTGGCATCGGCATGCATGCGCAACCTACACGGACGCGTGGGAGCGCGGATTTGGAATTGGCGCGCAAAAGTCGACACTTCTGTGTAGCTAGGCAGAATTCTCAAACGACGCGCACGCACGCTTGACGCACACGCGTGGATCGTAAAAGCCCATCTATGCGTACGTGTGACTGGCGCGTATGCGTGGCACGCGCACGTGACTCTTTAATGAAAATGTGCCTGACGATTTCAGAGAGGTTTCCAACCCAATTTTGGGTAGAATTCTGGTGGGAAAAGATTAAAAGAACCAAGGGTTGAAGGAGATACACACTTTTCACACATTTAGATATTCGTGGAGTTAGTTTTTTGGTAGTTACACTTTTAGAGAGAGAAACTCCAATTTCTCTCTAGGTTTTTGGCTTTCTCAATCTCAATTGTACTTGGATTCTTTGGTTAGATCTAAATTGATTCAACTCTACATTGTTCTAGTTGTAGATCTTCTTCTTCTACTTTTAATTTAGTGTTTTGTTACTCTACTATTGTAGATCTTGGATTTAGACCTTGTTACTTTGATTTCCGTTAATGAATTGAGGAATTTCATGCTAATTGTTGTTAATTGTTGATTGTTGTTAATTGTTTACAATAGATAGCTTTAATTTAATTTCCTTTCTCAATTTCATGATGTCTTCCATTGTTGCTTACCAATTGTTTGAGAAAATATCAACTTTAGCTATGGAGTAGAATTTCACTCTTGGCTTAGGGGTTGGATAATTGGAGATACTTGAATTATCAAAGCTTTTGTTGATTGATAGTTAGAAATTGCTAATTGACTTGAATGACACTAACTCTAGTCTCTCACTAGGATTTGACTAGGACTTGTGGACTCAAGTTGATTATTTCCACTTGACTTTCCTTCATTGTTAAAGGTTAACTAAGTGGAGCAATGACCAATTGATATCACAATTGATAGAGATAATGATGATAGGAATTCCAATTCCCAACCCTAGCCAAGGCTTTTATATTGATTGATTGTCATTCACTCTTGCTTGATTCCGAACTCTTATGTCCTCTAGTTTCATTGTTATTTGTTCATTACTTTTATGCAAGCTCGTTTACATTTCTCGTATTCAACCTCAAATACCAAGAGACTCCTAGCCAATGATGTGCACCTTAGGGCAACTCCTAGGGAGAACGACTCGAGACTAATACTCTCGGTTATTGATTTGAATTGTGGACACACACTTTCTTTGTTTGATGCGTTATAACTTGTTGGTTTAGACTATACTTACGACACAATTCTATTGAAAAATTCTATACCGACAAAATATAGCTCATCAATGTGTTGTGCAGGAATCTCATCAATCCCTTCATTAATCATTGGTTGTCATTCACTTGCTGAGATTTATTTGGGGTCAAATTCTAACCTATTAATATGCAAGTGTTCATATTATTAAAAACATTCTAAGCACTTGGTTTTTTCTACTCAAAACTTCTACATGTCTGATACATATTGTGCTTTATTTTTTCAAACTTTATTTAGGAATAACAACCTTTCTACAGTTCCTATGGAGATTGGAGCCCTTTCTCATCTAGGGACTTTGATATTCACTAAAATCAGGTAGCCAGGATTGAAAGGATTATTTGTAGTTATATTTACAAGTTTATTATGTTAGATGATGGCTCCTATGTTCATATAATTTTCTTGAAAAAACAGCAATAACTAGCACATGCTATCATTTTTTCCCATTCTCTTTCCCCTTTGCTTTAGATTGCTAACTTAACCACCTACTATTTTTATAATTGCAGGTGAAGGAGTATCCAGTAGAGGCATGCAAATTGAACCTTCTTGTCTTGGATCTTTCAACCAATTCATTGAGTGGGTTACCCGCTGAAATTGGTAAAGTCAACAAGTTTTGGTATTTTAATAACCTCCTTTCAGCGTGATGTTGTTTGGCTATTTCTATGTTGAAGTGTTATAGAAAAATACAAAAATAATCTAACATGAAATAAATGCCTTGTTCTTTTCTTTTTAGGTAAGATGACCACCTTGAGGAAACTATTCAATGTAAAGTAAATATGCTAAGAGATTTCCTCGCAAAAAACTAAGAATTGAAAAGATTTGTAAGAACTCACTCTCCAATAGCAGTCGGGAGCTCAGATTTAAATTAATTTGTACATTTTTATTGATGTAGCTATATATGATTGAATATAATCTTAAATGCTTGATGCTTGCTTTTTGGTGTATAGTAAGCGAGAGAAAGACTAGACGAGAAGGGTTGGGAATGATCGATATCTGATATGCATGGAGGATCCTTTTGAGATATCTCGTGATCTAGGCAGAGTGGTGGATAAACGCAGCATCAAGGTTCTCAGGGAAGAGTTTGAACGTGCTGCTTATATAATGCAGTATGATCCAAATCCGTGTATTAAAACTTTTTGAACCCCTATGTTCCTTCTTGATTTGTTGCTTTTCTTCAATATATAGTGATATTAGGTAGATTTATAGCCAGGGACTAGGGTGAGGTAGTAGTGAACACTCAGCTTGTAAAGCTTTTGTTTTTCATATTTTCATATGTGTATTTTTTAAGGTATCTAAATATATGTTATATAAGTGTAGAAAGGTTTTGTCCTTTGATCTTACTTTGCTTCCAAAAATATCAATTAGCTATTAGGAATTTGTATAATGCTCACAGGCATGGTTGGAACTTGGGAATTTATAATTTTCCAATATAACAATTAGCTTTAATAAAATGAATATAGAATAATTAAAATATCACTTAAAGTTTTAGCGGCAATAACAATAGCAACTATAAGTAAATAATGTTATAATTTTTTAATTACTTTTAGTAACTATATAAATTGTCAAAAAAAGTCACAAAAAGTTATAATTTTTAGCGGCCATTAAAAAGGTATTTACCGACAATTGTATAATTGCCACAAAAGTTATAATTTTTAATGGCCATTAAAAAGGTCTTCACCAGCAATTGTATAATTGCCGCTAAAACCTTTTAACGACAAAGCATTAGATGGCTAATGTCTAATTGCCGGTAAATGTATTAGCGGTTATTTTTATTACTGCTAAAAGTAAAATAAATGGCTGCTAAAAGTGATTTTTCTAGTAGTAGCATATGAAATAATTCCAATGGAGAGGTGATGGGAATTTGAAGTGGCTATGGAAACTTTCTATTCTAAAAAATGTCAGATTTCTCTTTTGGCTTGCATTGCATGATGCCATTCCCACTAATGTCTTCCGTCATAAAAGGAGTTTAGCAGTAAGTGACCTTTGTAATAAATGTGGTCACGAGCTTGAATCTGTGTTACATTGTTTTTGGGATTGTTCCACTGCTCGTCATGTATGGAATTCTTTAGATCCTTCTACTGTTGAACATGTTAATGCTTCTGACTTTCGATCCTGGATTACTAGCGTTATTAACGGTAAAGAGGAAGTAGTGGCAGCTGGAATTTGGTGGATTTGGCAGAATAGATATAATGATTTATTCAACCAAATGAACCTTGGATTAGGAGAAAAATCTCTTGTTTTGCGAGAACCTTGGTGAATGAGTTGAAAAGGGTGAAGGATAGAAACTTTTGGGATTATGCAATCCAGAATTTTTGGTGGTAGCTACCCTCCTCTCCCTTCTCCCCTCCTCCCTCCAAGAATGTTCTTAAAGTCAACTGTAATGTTAGTATTTTCTCGGACTCTCTTGTTGCAGGCTTTAGATGTGTTATTCGTATTTATTATGACACCTGGATTCTAGGTATACGAGAGATTTAAATAGTAATAACCTATGTGTATTGAGTGTTCTATTAAAAAAAATTGAATTTATTAATAGAATCTTTGCATATGACATTTTTTTATGAAAAAAACTACCGTATTGATTCACCTCCTCAATTATATAAGTGTTTAATCTCGTTAATGAGAATGTTGTTAGTCATAATTTTCTATAAAACAAAAGATTTTAACAACCGTTAAACTTATATAATGAAGAGGTTATTCATCATTCTATTTCAAAGAGCATAAAAATTCTCACAGCCGTTAATATGTTATAATTTTAAATTATTTTGATATTTTTTAATTAATATTTATATTTGTGTATTTTAACTGATTCTAATATGATTAGTTAAAAGTCTTATTTAAAAATTTGTTTAATTTTTTCATTTTTTATTTTTTATTTTTTTATTTTACATTAATCAATATGTAAAATTATAAGTTGCATAATAAAATTTGAGAAAATATTTTTAATGTAACATCTATAATTTTACATTCATAACATCTAAAATTTCATATTCATATCATACATGATTTTATACATATAATTTTATAATATCTATAAATACATACACATAACATCTAAAATTAGGTATTGATGTACAAAAACTTGTCTCTCAACAAATTTTCCTTCGGCAAGTATTCCGAATTGTCGTCAAGTAAAAACTCACAATAGAGTGAGGTCGAATCCCACAGGGATTGATTGGTCAAGCAACTTTAGTTGGAAAGATGTGCTAATTGAGATAACAAAAATTGAGTTAAGAATTACAGAAAATTAAATAGCGGGAAAGTAAAATGCAGAAAGTAAATTGCAGAATCTTAAATAGGGATTTGGGAAAATGAGCATAAAGATAAATGGCATAAAGTAAAGAGAATGGGTAAGATAAAAAATGGGAGATTCATTGGGCTTAGGAGATGTTGCATTCTCCGGATCAAATTCATTCTCATCTCTTCCTCAATCAATGCATTCATTGATCTCCTTGGCAATCTTAGGTGATTGGATCCCAATTCCTTGGCAACCCAATCTCTCTAAGCTTGAACAATTGCCCAATTCCTTGATTTAATTGCTCATGGGAAGAGATGAAGTATGGTCACTGATTATACCACATGTATTTTCAAATCAAAGTGTTGGGAGGATTACATGTCACTATATCCGTCCAAACCCCAATTTGGTCCAACATGAGAAAGCATTTCTAGCATGATCTCCTCATCCCTTTTCCAAGGCTCAGAGAAGATCCAATTATGGAGAGTTTCTTTTCCAAGACAACTAACCAATTGAATTAAGATCGAAAGCTTTCTAGTAAATCAAGAGAAAAGAAAGAGGAAGAAGAATGAAAACTATAATTGATCCATCAAATTACAACAGAGCTCCCTAACCCAATGAAAGGGGATTTAGTTGTTCATAGCTCTGGAAATGGAAATGGAAAATGGTAGAAAAGAGTACATTCTTCAGTAACTAGAAAAGTGCAGAAAAGTAAATATACAAGGTGTAGTTTTCCAAATTGCCAAGCTCCTTTCTAGTTCAAAACTACTCCTATATATACTACTTTTCTTGATCTTCTAGTTAGTTCTTTAAGTCTTGGATATGGGCCTTTGATCTTGAGTTGAAGCAGTTACAATCTCTAGTCAGCTCAGCTTTGCTTGCAGAAAAGTGTGAGTTAGGCATGGACGTTAGTTAGGATGTTAGTGGTGTTAACGTTAAGTGAAAATGTGGGTTCGAGAACGTTAGTGACGATCACTTTTTTCCACTAACATTCCAACCCACTAATGATCCACGTTAACTTCAACGTTAGTGGCACTAACGTGACCACTAATGTTGCCTCTTGGTCCTTCGCAAACGTTATTGGCGTTCACCTTTTTCAATAACGTTGGCTCTTGGGTCTTCTCCCCACGTTAGAGTTCACGTTAGTGTAACTAACGTGACCTTTAACATGGGCATGCCTAAGCTTCGAGAGCGTTAGTGACACTTACCTTTGTCACTAACGCTCCAAACGCCCCTCCTTCTCACATTAGAGTTCACGTTAATTGGATTAACGTGACCACTAACGTGGTGGTGATTGCCATCTCCAACGTTCGTGACAAAGGTGAGTGTCACTAACGTTGGCCCATCATGCTTAGCTCCATGTTACTCTTCACATTAGTGGTCTTAACGTGACTACTAACGTGGGCACTCTTGGCTTAGTCCAACGTTAGTGACAAAGGTGAGTGTCACTAACATTGGCGATTGCTTCCTCCTCCCACGTTAGAGTTCACGTTAATTGGATTAACATGACTCTTAACGTGGCTAAATGTGCCTTTGTGGAACGTTAGTGGCATTCACTTTTACCACTAACGTTAGAGCTCCCCTTTTCCTCCACGTTAGCTACCACGTTAATGTACTTAACGTGGCAACTAACGTGGGCTATGATGGCTTCGAAGGCGTTATTGGGGGTCACCTTTTTCATTAACGCTACAAGCTTGTCCCTATTCCACGTTAGTGATCACATTAATTAGATTAACGTGGCTGCTAACGTGACTCCTTCTTGCTTCCTTTGTCTTGAAATCAAGCAATTAAAGTGCATCAAAGCTCTATTCCAAGTCATGAGATTATGCATCATCAATTATATCATTCAATTCCTGCCTAATTCTCATGAAACCATGTAAAGTTCACCATGTTTGCTTGAATCAAGGTGTAAGTGTATTTTTGTCCAAAACATGTTTATTCACTAAGAAAATGCATGAAACTACCCTAAAACAATAAAGTAAAGGTCAGTGAAACTGGCCAAGATGCCCTGGCATCACAACACCAAACTTAAAGCTTGCTTGTCCCTAAGCAAGTACTGAAACATAGGAAAGATGCATGAAAGAACAAGATAAACAATTCATTGTTGTAGCAGTTAAATCCCTGGTTTATGGGGTTTCATGCATAGCAACTTAGGTTCATTCTTTCACTGGTTTTCAGGCCTTTATCATGCCCTTGATCACTCACTTGATTGTACCCTTTGAGACTTCTTATTTATTGATCCTCCCTTCTTTTCCAGGGTTTATTGCATTCTTGTTAAGCCAAGTGCTCTGTGAGAGGGCGACTCTTTAAGATAAGCTTTCAGCCAACACTCCCGAACCAGTTAGTTCAAGGTGCTAGGTGTTGAGAGACCCCTAAGGACTTACTCCCTCAAGTCTCTTTCCCCCATACATGCACACCACAGGCACATGGTTTGTTATTTTTCTTCCTTGAGACCTTGGTGTCCAGCACCTCTTTGGGTTACAAAGTGCTCTATAGCAAAAGTTGCTCTTGATAGTGGACTTTCAGCTGATAATCCTGGGTTAGTTAACCCAAGTTACCAAGTGATAAGGCACCCTTGAGAGCTTATTCATCCAAGCATATCCTTTGCACAGAAGCACCACAGACACATGCCTCAATATTCAAACTCTTGGTGCCTAGCCTTATTTCTTATTGTTTTTCTTTCCTTTTCAAACTCTTATTGTTCTTTCTCTTTTCTTATTATGATCTTGTTATTTGGTTAGTCTCATAGGATATGTTTCAAGCATGTGATTTGGAGCATATAGTTGCCTATACACCTTGTTGGTGAACTAACTTAGCTAATTAATTACCATACCACAAACTTAGGAACTCACTTCACAAGATAAACCCGCTCTTGTTTTTCATAACATTTTCTTTTTAATTGACTTAAAAGGACAAGCATACATATAAGCAAGATGAAAATGGAAGCCAGGGACTTAGACCAACATACTTAGACCTAAACAATGAAATCTTAAGGCAGAATTGAAAACTCCTAAGCTACTATGGAAGCATGTTCTATTTCATACATGATTTTCCTTATTTAAAACTTGAAAAAGATAAAATGAAGAGGGAGCTCCACCACCTTTTACTTATTGGAATGCTCATGCTCTCTCCCTTGTTTGTCCTATTTATGTCCATTTGCACTTCCTTGCATCCGATTTATTCTGGTCATCTTCCAATCTTCCAGTGCCTTCTTTACTGATTCATGACTCTTTTCGGCTCTCTCTCGTTCCACTCGTGCTAACTCATCCTTTACGTCCTCACACCTTGTGATCCCAAGGTACAATACAGGCAGTTTTCCGACTAAGTATCCGAGCCTGGCTTGAGTGTTTACATGGTAACCGGTTTTACTCATATAGACTCCTTCCGAGAACACTATGTATTCATCGAAAAGATCTGCCTGTTCTCTTTGTTTCTGATGCATCTCATGAATGTGTGCACCTTGATGTGCTTGGATGTTGATTAGCTTTTGGATGGCTTCTTGTTGTTGGTCTTGCTTTTGGTTTAACTTGTGGAAGAATTTACCCCACTGTCTCCCTTGTTCCAGTTGCTGCTCCATCAATTGCTTTTGATTAACTAAGAGCCATTCATGAATGCAGACCAACCGACCAATCAAGTACTCATGCATGCAACGTTGGTGACACCAAACTTAGTTTGTGATCATGTGGTAAAAAAAATTTTGATTAAAGCTCTAAGGTTGACATAATATGAATTGTGTTCAAGCTTTCTTAGTGTGCCTTGAACATCAAACTTGTCATTCACTATATGCTGCATGTAGAGGTTCTTATAAGTGCTTGTCAAAGTTGGTTTATAATTCATGAACCTTGCTTTATTAATTACTATTAAAGATTAAAAGGAAAGGATATAAAACATGGGTTGCCTCCCATGAAGCGCTTCTTCATTAGCTTGACGTCTGGCCTTTGTCAGGGTGGTTGGTAGTGCTTCAAATCTTTCCCTCTTGTAGTGATTCTATCTCCATTGGATTTGTTAAGAAGCTCCACATGTTCTAAGGATAGAATTTTGCTGATGGTGTACACTTGAGGCAGCTGAGATGGGATGGTCAGGAGATGAGGTGGTATAGGTGGAAGATAAGCAGAGACCACTTCATCTCCTGGAGAGAAATCCTCTGTAGAAATCTTCTTGTTCCTCTATCCCCTTGGGGCCTTTTTCTTTGTTTCCCTTGATGTTACTTTGCTCCTTGTGGTTCCCTCTTTTAGAATGGTTTTTTTGCTTGTCTCATGTGGCTCTGGTGGGTCTAGCTCCTCTTGGGTTACACTTGGCTGTTGTTCCTTCTGACCACATTGCTTGTCAACCATAGGGATTCTCAGGTGTGGTGCTTGTGCTCTCGTGCTTGACTCTTCCATCAGTTCCTTATTGTGCTCTTCGCTTGCCTCTTTGTTATCATGATCTGCTTCTTGTGAGGGTTTGAAGACATTGAAGGTGACTTGTTCATCATGTATCCTCAATATTAGTTCTTCTCGCTCCACATCTATAAGTGCCCTGGCTGTGGCTAAGAATGGTCTCCCAAGGATGATGGGATGGATGTGATTCTCTTCCATCTCCAAGATAACAAATTCTATGGGAAGGAAGTAGTTCCCAACCTTCACTAACATATTTTCAACCACTCTTATTGCCTGTTTTTGAGTTTTGTCGGGCAGTTTGATGATTATGTCTGTGGGTGTTAGCTCATTGATTTGGAGCTTTTTCATGAGGGATAGAAGCATTAAGTTGATGTTTGCTCCCAGGTCACAGAGTCTCTTATCAATTATTGCTTCTCCTATAGCACAGGGGATGTGAAAACTCCCTGGGTCCTTCTTCTTTGTAGGTGGCTCTGTTTGAATGAGAGCACTGCACTCCTTATTCATCACTGTTGTTTGCCCACCCTTCAGTGAACTCTTTTTGGTCAGCAGCTCCTTTATGTACTTGATGTATGATGGCATCTGCTGAAGAGCCTTAATGAACGGTATGTTCACATGAAGGGATGCAAACATGTCGAGGAACCTTGAATATACTCTCCTTGCTACACCAGCCTTGAGCCTTTAGGGAAAAGGTGCATATGGGTTCAGAGTCTCCTCTTTCTTTAGTTCCTCCCTGTGTGTGGGATGGGGTGCTTGATTTCTCTTTTCATGATTTTCCCTTGGATTGTCTTGGAGGTGCTCTGTTTGTGTGTATACTTCTTCTACACTCCTCTCATCACTTATAGTGATCATCTTGCATTCTTCCCATCTTACTTTCTTTGTTTCTCCTCTTGGGTTCTTCTCTGTGTCACTTGGAAAACTATCACTAGGTTTGGGAAATTGTTGAGATAGATACCCCACTTGGGACTCCAGCCTCTTGATGGTGTCTCCCTGATTTTTTATATTGGCTCGTACTTCATCCTTGAATACTCTGTTGTCTTGAACTTCTTTACATATGCCTTCAAGTAGAGTCTCAATTCTGGAGAGTCTATCTTCGGTTGGTGATGGTGGGTTGAGGTTAGGAGGTTGAAAAGGGTAATTAGGTGGGTATTGATATGATCTCTATGAGGGGTGTTAGTGAGTTGCATTGTTGTTGGGATTGTGGTTGTAGCGTCTCTGGTCTTGGCCTTGGTCTTATTGGATTCCCCACCCAAAATTTGGATAGTTTCTCCAACCAGAATTGTAAGTTTTGGAGTATGGATCATTGATCTGTCTGGGTGAGTTTCCAACATAATTGGCTTATTTCCAGTCACCTTCTTCTCCTGCATTCACTCTTTCTTGAGCTGGTGATAAAGTGGTGATAGCTGCAACTTGGTTCTCTTCCACGTTCTTGGTAAGGTCAGCTAACTGCTTGGTGATCATCTTATTTTGAGCCAGCAGTGCATCCATGTGGTTTAGCTCCATCACTCCTCGAGTGTTGCTCCTTTCAGAAGCATAGAAGTAGTCATTATCAGCTACAGTCTCAATGACATCTATGGCCTCTTCAATGGTCTTCTTCTTGTTTAGAGAACCCCTGATGAATGGTCAACGGCCTTCTTTGACTTGTAGGAAAGACCTTCATAAAAAATGTGCAGTTGAACCCATTCATTGAACATGTCCGGTGACCACCTTCTTGTTAAGTCCTTAAATCTCTCTCATGCCTCATAGAGAGTTTCACCATCTTGTTGCCTGAAGGTTTGAACCTCAGCTCTTAGCCTGTTGATTCTTTGAGAAGGGTAGAATCTTGCTAGAAACTTGTTTACCACATCTTTCCAATTTGTTAAACTCTCCTTTGGGAAGGATTCCAGCCATTTAGATGCTTTATTCCTGAGTGAGAAAGGGAACAAGAGCAGTCTATAGACATCTGGATGAACACCATTAGACTTCACATTGTCACATATTCTTAGGAAGGTGATTAGATGTTGATTGGGGTCTTCTTGGGCACTTCCTCCAAATAAACAGTTGTTCTGAACAAGGGTGATGAGCTGGGGTTTTAATTCAAATTTATTGGCATGTTTGGTTGGCTTTTGGATGCTACTTCCACAATTTTCTGGGTTTGGATTGATGTAAGAGCCTAGAACTCTTCTCTCTTGCCCAGCATGATTCCTAGGGCCCTCTCTAGCATGGTTATGAGCTTCTCCTTCATGGTTATTTTCCATGTTCTCCTCCATGTTTGTTTCAAAGTATTCTTCCTTTTCCTCAGCACCAACTGCTCCTTTCCCTCTTGCTTCCCTCCTTAATCTAAAGAAGGTCCTTACAGGTTTCGAATCAAAGGAAGTTGAAGCTCCACTTCTTCTCCCTGTCATACAACTAACAGAGCACACAGCAACAAATGAAATGAAGAGGTTATTCTTATTAGAGTGGCTGTTAGTATGAGTGGTGCAAATTATCAAACAGTTAGTGGGTTAGTGAGCAGAATTGTAAATAATAACAAAGAAAAAAGAAAACAAAGAGGGGAGAGGGGATGAGGAAGAAAATAACTGAAACTGAAGGTAATTAACTAGGTAAAATAAACAATCAAAAGAAAATGCTCAATCTAGTGAACTTCCAACTTAATCATTGTCGATACCAAATCAATCCCCAGCAACGGCGCCATAAACTTGATGCACGAAAACTTGTCTCTCAACAAATTTCTCTTCGGCAAGTATACCGAATTATCGTCAAGTAAAACACAATAGAGTGAGGTCGAATCCCACAAGGATTGATTGGTCAAGCAACTTTAGTTGGAAAGATGTGCTAGTTGAGCTAACAGAAATTGAGTTGAGAATTACAGAAAATTAAATAGCGGGAAAGTAAAATGCAAAAAGTAAATTGCAGAATCTTCAATGGGGATTTGGGGAAATGAGCATGAAGATAAATGGTAAAAAGTAAAGAGAATGGGTAAGATCAGAAATGGGATATTCATTGGGCTTAGGAGATGTTACATTCTCCGGATCAAATTCATTCTCATCTCTTCCTCAATCAATGCATTCATTGATCTCCTTGGCAATCTTAGGTGATTGGATCCCAATTCCTTGGCAACCCAATCTCTCTAAGCTTGAACAATTACCCAATTCCTTGATTTAATTGCTCATGGGAAGAGATGAAGTATGGTCACTGATTATACCACATGTATTTCCAAATCAAAGTGTTGGGAGGATTACATGTCACTATATCTGTCCAAACCCCAATTTGGTCCAACATGAGAAAGCATTTCTAGCATGATCTCCTCATCCTTTTTCCAAGGCTCAGAGGAGATCCAATTATGGAGATTTTCTTTTCCAAGAAAACTAACCAATTGAATTAAGATCGAAATCTTTCTAGTAAATCAAGAGAAAAGAAAGAGGAAGAATAATGAAAACTATAATTGATCCATCAAATTACAACAGAGCTCCCTAACCCAATGAAAAGGGGTTTAGTTGTTCATAGCTCTGGAAATGGAAATGGAAAATGGTAGAAAAGAGTACATTCTTCAGTAACTAAAAAAGTGAAGAAAAGTAAATATATGATAGGCAAAATTGTGATTTCTGATAATGGCATTCATGTTCGTTCTCTCCCTGGTAATGGCGCCAAAAACTTGGTGCATGATACCATGGTCCAAACATAACTTCACAACTTCACACGACTAACCAGCAAGTGCACTGGGTCGTCCAATTAATAAACCTTACGTGAGTAAGGGTCGATCCCACGGAGATTGTTGGTATGAAGCAAGCTATGGTCATCTTGTAAATCTCAGTTAGGCGGATAATAAATGATTATGGAGTTTTCGAATAATAATAATAAATAAACAGAAAATAAAGATAGAAATACTTATGTAAGTCATTAGTGGGAATTTCAGATAGGCGTATGAAGATGTTGTGCTCCTTTTGAATCTCTGCTTTCCTACTGCCTTCATCCAATCCTTTTTACTCCTTTCCATGGCAAGCTGTATGTTGGGCATCACCGTTGTCAATGGCTACATCCCATCCTCTCAGTGAAAAAGGTCCAGATGCTCTGTCACGACACGACACGGCTAATCTTCGGAATAGAATCCCTTGATTCTTTTGCGTTTATCATCACGCCCAACAATCACAAGTTTGAAGCTCGTCACAGTCATTCAATTCCTGAATCCTACTCGGAATACCACAGACAAGGTTTAGACTTTTCGGATTCTCATGAATGCCGCCATCAATTCTAGCTTATACCACGAAGATTCTGATTAAGGAATCCAAGAGATATGCGCCTGGTCTAAGTTAGAACGGAAGTGGTTGTCAGTCACGCGTTCATGGCTAAGAATGATGATGAGTGTCACGGATCATCACATTCATCATGTTGAAGTGCAATGAATATCTTAGAACAGGAATAAACTAAATTGAATAGAAAATAATAGTAATTGCATTAAAACTCGAGGTACAGCAGAGCTCCACACCCTTAATCTATGGTGTGTAGAAACTCCACCATTGAAAATACATAAGTGATGAAGGTCCAGGCATGGCCGAATGGCCAACCCCAAAAACGTGATCACAGGATCAAAAATACAATCCAGGATGTCTAATACAATAATAAAATATCCTATTTATACTAGACTAGCTACTAGGGTTTACAGAAGTAAGTAATTGATGCAGAAATCCACTTCCGGGGCCCACTTGGTGTGTGCTTGGACTAAGCTTGAGCTTTACATGTGCAGAGGCTTCTCTTGGAGTTGAACGCCAAGTTGTAACGTGTTTTTGGCGTTTAACTCTGGTTCGTGACGTGTTTCTGGCATTTGACTCCAGAATGCAACATGGAACTGGCGTTGAGCGCCAGTTTGCGTCGTTTAATCTCGAATAAAGTATGGACTATTATATATTGCTGGAAAGCTCTGGATGTCTAATGTCCAACGCCGTTGAGAGCACGCCATTTGGAGTTCTGTAGCTCCAGAAAATCCATTTCGAGTGCAGGGAGGTCAGAATCCAACAGCATCAGCAGTACTTTGTCAGCCTTTTATCAGAGTTTTGCTCAGGTCCCTCAATTCTAGCCAGAAAATACCTGAAATCACAAAAAAACACACAAACTCATAGTAAAGTCCAGAAATGTGAATTTAGCATAAAAACTAATGAAAACATCCCTAAAAGTAGCTAGATCCTACTAAAAACTACCTAAAAACAATGCCAAAAAGCGTATAAATTATCCGCTCATCACAACACCAAACTTAAATTGTTGCTTGTCCCCAAGCAACTGAAAATCAAATAGGATAAAAAGAAGAGAACATACTATAAATTCCAAAATATCAATGAATATTAGTTCTAATCAGATGAGCGGGACTTGTAGCTTTTTGCTTCTAAACAGTTTTGGCATCTCACTTTTTCCATTAAAGTTTAGAATGATTGGCATCTCTAGGAACTTAGAATTTCAGATAGTGTTATTGATTCTCCTAGTTAAGTTTGTTAATTCTTGAACACAGCTACTTTTATGAGTCTTGGCCGTGGCCCTAAGCACTTTATTTTCCAGTATTACCACCGGATACATAAATGCCACAGACACATGACTGGGTGAACCTTTTCAGATTGTGACTCAGCTTTGCTAAAGTCCCTAGTTAGAGGTGTCCAGAGCTCTTAAGCACACTCTTTTTGCTTTGGATCACGACTTTAACCACTCAGTCTCAAGGTTTTCACTTGGACCTGCATGCCACAAGAACATGGTTAGGGATAACTTGATTTAGCCGCTTAGGCCTGGATTTTATTTCCTTGGGCCCTCCTATCCATTGATGCTCAAAGCCTTGGATCTTTTTACCCTTGCCTTTTGGTTTTAAGGGCTATTGGCTTTTTCTGCTTGCTTTTTCTTTTTCTTTCTATTTTTTTCGCCACTTTTTTTTTCGCAAGCTTTTGCTTTTTCACTATTTTTTCTTGCTTCAAGAATCAAATTTATGATTTTTTAGATTATCAGTAACATTTCTCTTTGTTCATCATTCTTTCAAGAGCCAACAATTTTAACATTCATAAACAACAAGATCAAAAATATGCACTGTTCAAGCATTCATTCAGAAAACAAAAAGTATTGTCACCACATCAATATAATTAATACTAATTTCAAAGACAATTTCGAAATTCATGTACTTCTTGTTCTTTTGAATTAGAAACATTTTTCATTTAAGAGAGGTGAAGGATTCATGGAATTTATTCATAGCCTTAAGACATAGTTACTACATACTAATGATCATGAAGTAGAGACACAAAACATAAACAAACATATAGTATAAAAATTGAAAAAAACAGAGAATTAAGAATAAGGAATGAGTCCACCTTAGTGATGATGGCACTTTCTTCTTGAAGAACCAATGATGTCCTTGAGTTCTTCTATGTCTCTTCCTTGCCTTTGTTGCTCCTCCCTCATTGCTCTTTGATCTTCTCTAATTTCATGGAGAATGAGGAGTGCTCTTGATGTTCCACCCTTAATTGATCCATATTGTAACTCAAGTCTTCTAGAGAAGTGTTGAGTTGTTCCCAATAATTGTTGGGAGGAAAGTGCATCCCTTGAGCCATCTCCAAGATTTCTTCGTGATGAGCTTCCTCATGCGTCTCTTGGGATCCATGAGTGGGCTCTCTTATTTGCTCCATTCTCTTCTTAGTGATGGGCTTATCCTCCTCAATGGGGATGTCTCCTTCTATGATAACTCCAGCTGAGTAACATAGATGGCAAATGAGATGAGGAAAAGCTAGCCTTGCCATGGTGGAGGACTTTTCGGCTATTTTGTAGAATTCAAGGGAGATGACTTCATGAACTTCTACTTCCTCTCCATTCATGATGCTATGAATCATGATGGCCCGATCCACAGTAACTTCGGATTGGTTGCTAGTGGGGATGATGGAGCGTTGGATGAACTCCAACCATCCTCTAGCCACAGGCTTGAGGTCCAGTCTTCTTAATTAAACCGACTTGCCTTTGGAGTCTCTTTTCCATTGAGCTCCTTCCACACATATGTCCATAAGGACTTGGTCCAACCTTTGATCAAAGTTGACCCTTCTAGTGTAGGGGCGTGCATCTCCTTGCATCATGGGCAAGTTGAACGCCAACCTCACATTTTCCGGACTAAAATCTAAGTATTTTCCCCGAACCATTGTAAGATAATTCTTTGGATTCGGGTTCACACTTTAATCATGGTTCCTAGTGATCCATGAATTGGCATAGAACTCTTGAACCATTAGGATTCTGACTTGTTGAATGGGGTTGGTCAGAACTTCCCAACCTCTTCTTTGGATCTCATGTCGGATCTCCAGATACTCATTTTTCTTGAGCTTGAAAGGGACCTCAGGGATCACTTTTTCTTGGCTACAACATCATAGAAGTGGTCTTGATGGGCTTTGGAGATGAATCTCTCCATCTCCCATGACTCGGAGGTGGATGCTTCTATCTTCCCTTTCCCTTTTCTAGAGGTTTCTCCGGCCTTAGGTGCCATCAATGGTTATGGAAAAACAAAAAGCTATACTTTTACCACACCAAACTTAGAATATTTCTCGCCCTCGAGCAAGAGAAGAAAGAAGAAGAAGAAGAAGAAGAAGAAGAAGAAGAAAATATGGAGGAAAGGGAGAAGTGTGTGGTTTCGACCAAGGTGAAGAAGAGAGGGCTGTGGTATGTGAAAATTTAGAATTCACGTACAACTGGCAAGTATACCGGGTCGCATCAAGTAATAAAACTCACCAAGAGTGAGGTCGATCCCACGGAGATTGGTAGATTAAGCAATTTTAGTTAAATGGTATATTTAGTCAAGCAAACATGGTTTTGAATTCATGAGAATCGAGTTTTGAATGTACTTACAGAAAATTAAATGACAAGGAATTTAAAGAACTAGAATAAAGGAAGAAAATGAAAGTAAATAGCTGAAAATTAAAGTGCAAGAAACTTAAATGACATGGAAAGTAAATTGCAAGAAAGTAAATGTTGCAGAATTTAGAGAGCAGAGGACTAGATTGCAGGAAGTAAGAAGCAGAATATAAGTGACAGAATGATAAATTGCAAGAAAGTAAAAGGGAATTGGGTAGTGGGTATTCAAAATAACTAAAGAACAAAAGAGATGAGAATTAATGATGGAGAGATCATTAGGGATCAGAGATGTAAATTATCATGGATTGACTTGGTTCAACTCCTTCTTAATCATGGGTATAGATCCATGGCAGATTGTGAATAATTGGATCCCAATCTCTTGGCAATCCAATTTCTCTCAACACAATCAATTGCCACTCTCGTGATCTAATTGGTCATGAGAAGAGGTGAAGCTCAATTTCTAATCCAAAGCCACACAACTTCCAGGATCTCAACCAAGGGAGGTTACATCTCACATACCAACCCAAAGTGTATTGATCAAAGAAATCATGAAAGGATAACTCTAAACTGAATTCTATGGATTCTTTATCAAGTTCACCATACAATTCATATAGATTCAATCCTTCTCTCGAATGTAATTGAATCTATGAAGAACAAGAGTTTCCTCTTGGATGAACCACTTGAATTGAGAAAGAGAAGAATTGTTGTCAACCCATTCAAATAAACAGAGCTCCTCCCCCTAATGAAGGTGGGGTTTAGTGAATCATAGCTCTAAATTCAACAACAATTGCAAAGATAAACATTAAAATTGAATAGAGAAGAAATGAAGAATGAAGAAGTTCTTTTAAAACTGAAATTTGAAAGTTGCAAGAAAGACAAAATAGCTTTCGGGTATACTCCCCAAAAGCTCTGAAAGCTGTCAAAGTAAGCTACTAAAAGTGCATAGTAAAAGTCTCTAAGTGTGGGAGAGGAGTCCCCCAAGTACAAAATCCTACTCTATTTATACTACTCCTAAAGCTCATTTGGAGGTCCTCAATTGGGTTGGCAATGTGGGCTTTTCCATTGTTAAGTTCCTGATCCAATGAAGGAAGAAGTTGCCTTTGAAAAGGGTGTAGAGAACAAGAGCCATTTCTTCATAGATTCTGGCCCAAAATGGGCGTTGCTGCCAATAACGCCAGTTCTATGCACGTTGGCAACGTGCAAGGAATTTCCTGGGCTTGGGCATTCCCAGCCCAAATTGTTGCTAAGTGTTTTGGCCTTCTCTGAATTCAGTTTTGATGCCTAAAGTTGCCTCTTGCTTGAGCTTCAATTTCATGCTTCACTATAGACTATTATACATGGTTGGAAAGCTCTGAATGTCAGCTTTCCAATGCAACTAGAAGCACTTCAATTGGATCTCTATAGCTCAAGTTATGCTCATTTGAAGAGGGGAAGGTCAGGCTGCCTGGGCTGGGCGTTTTTGGTGAACACGCCCATGATAACGCCCAGTGTTTCTGAGGCTCCAAATGTAGCGGGCTCTTGAATCTTCAAATGAACTCCAATCCCATGCTATGATATATGGATGGAAAGCTCTTGATGTCTATTTTCCAATGCAATTGGAATCATCTCATTTGGAGTTCTCTAGCTCAAGATATAAGTCATTGAAGAGAGGAAGGTCAGGCTGTCTAGGCATTGTTGCCCAAGTTACTGGAAACAATGCCAGTGACAACGCCCACTGGAAGCTCCTGGGCGTTGGCAACATGCTCTGGGCGTTGGCAACGTGCTGGATGCTGCTCCTTTCTTCATTCTGGGCGTTGTTGCCCAAGTTATTGGCAACAACGCCAGTGACAACGCCCACTGGAAGCATTCTGGGTGTTGGCAACGTGCTCTGGGCGTTGGCAACGTGCTGGATGCTGCTCCTTTCTTCATCTTGGGCGTTGTTGCCCAAGTTACTGGCAACAACGCTAGTGACAACGCCCATTCCCCTGCTCCACTTCATTTTCCTTGTTTTTGGGGCTTATAGTTTCCTCTGATTTGAGCTTTCCTTGCTCCATTGTCTTCTTGCTTCATCACCTAACATAAACCAAAGAATTTTCCTCAAAGTTTTGCCATCTTATGCAATAATTTTCAAGAGAATCATTCACCTCAATTTGCATATAAACTTCTTGAATCATTTGCATAGATTATGCCAAATTTCACTTAGTTCTTGGTTTATGAATGCATGGAGGAAAACTCACAAAATTGCTTGTTTATTTCAAAAAAAGTGAATGAAACTAAGCTAAAACTAACTAAACTAACTAGTTAAAATGGCAAATATGCGAATGCATCACAACACCAAACTTAAACCTTGCTTGTCCTCAAGCAAGAAAAGAACTATGCATAAAGATTTCTTTTAATTGGAATGAGTTGAGGAATAGCTTGTAATACCTTGGTGAGTGAAGTGATTAAGTGATAGTGGGGTGAACTCTGAATTATGTGTTCATGCAAGGGTCCCAGTGCTTATTAGTCCTTACATTTTGGAAGTCTTAGATCTTAGGACTTTCATTCAAATGATATCATGGAAATCTCTCTATAGGTAATCACCTTGAAGCAGCTCATAGTTTCTATGTCTTGGCCTTGACTTTAAGTGTCATGTCTCAAAGCGGCTCTTTAGATAAGCTTTCAATCAATACTCCCAAACCAGTTGGTTTTAAGGTATTAGGTGTTGAAACACCCCTTAGGATTTACTTGCTCAAGCCTCTCTCTTTGATACAATTCTACCACAAGCATTTAACTAGGATAGTAACTCTTTGAGTTCTCATTTCTTTCTTTTTTTTCCTAGTAATTGATGCTCAAAGCCTTTTGCCATGTTCTTTTGTTTTTCTGTTTCTTTTGCTTTCTATTTTTTTTTTTTTTTTGCTGCTTCTTGGATCAATAAATGTTTGAGATTCTCCATAATACTTCTTTGAACTTTGTTTCCTGCCTATGAGCTCCCATGCAAGTTTTCACAAACATGTAACCTCAATACACAATCATACAACTAGAACCACCACTTTTCTTAATCCTTTGCTTGCCTCAAAACAAATTTTTGACTCCTTTATCATTCTTTTTAAAGAGATGTTCTCTGTTTGCATTCTTATAGATATTGAGTGCAAGCAATTTCAAGAGTATGGTGTTATAATATATCAAACATCTTAGTTATTGACCTACAAAGAGGTTATACCAAGTAGATAAATAGGGGTACAATATCACTTTCAATCATAGCAGTTTGAATACAAGAAAATCACTCAACAATACAACCTTTTGGAGTTTACTTGCTTTACTCCTTATCATCATCATTATTGGTCTTTATATCCCTTTTTGTCTCTTTGGTTGATGATACTTAACTCTTCCCAAGATTGAAGTGACTGCCTACAATGAATTTTGGAAGTTGCTTGTCCCCAAGCACTTAAGAGATGGTTAGCATGCATGTATGCTTGTGATCTTCTAGACATAAGTTGGTGTAAGGACACCAAACTTAGTTCCTTGCTTACTTTAATATGCAATAAAATGAATGCATGCAAGAAACATCAAGTGCTTCTATTAAGGAAATAAAATCTAAATTAAAAGTGGCAATTGTTAAGTAGTTTTTCTGATTGTTTGGAGCAAGTGACTAATCATGCAGAGGGTTAAAATGTGTCTTTAATGAAAATTTTTGGTGGAACACCAAACTTAGCACCTCACATTCACCTCTAAATTCTGTTGGTGTGCAACACCAAACTTAGCTCCTTGCAATGCAGATAAATATACTTAACTCTTTTATTGAATTAACTAAGAAAAGAAAACTACCTTTGGTTGAGTTGCCTCCCAACAAGCGCTTCTTTATCGTCATTAGCTTGACGGTTGTCCCCCTTTAGGGAGGATGATGATCATAGTGCCTTAATCCTTCCCCTCTCACCGTGAGCTTCCTTCCAGTATCATTCTTGATGATTTCCACATGTTCAAGTGAGAGGATTTTGTTCACTGTGTAATATCCAGAAAAATGTGGAGATGTTTCCATTGGTTGGTAGGTTAGCATCACTTTATCCCCTGGTGAGAAGCCTTCAGTAGGGATTTTCTTGTTTCTCCATCCTCTTGGCACTTTCTTCTTGGGACTCTTTTCTTTTCCAGGAAGTAGTTCAGGTTTTGGAGCCTCAATTTTTGGAAGGTTCTTGCTAAGAGTCTCAAATGCAGGCTTTGGTTGTCGCTTCTCCTCTATTCTTTGAGCTTGTTGCAACACTTCCACCTTTTTCCTTTCTCCCCAGCATGGGCTTAGGTGTATTGGAAATGTCTCATCAGGTGCCTCTTTCAAGTTTGAATCTATGGAATCGATCTTTATACACCCTTCCTCTTGGGTGAAATCTTGCAAATTCTTGAAGACATGAAACACTATATGCTCATCATGCACCCTTAGCATTAATTCTCCTTTTTCGACATCTATCAATGCCCTGGCAGTAGCTAAGAAAGGTCTCCCTAGGATAATGGGAGTGTTGTCATCTTCCTCCATGTCTAGGATGACAAAGTCAACTGGGAGGAAAAATTTGTCCACCTTTACCAATACATTCTCCACAACCCCGAGTGCTTGCTGAATAGATTTGTCTGCCATTTGAAGGGCTATCTTTGTGGGTTTCAGTTCATGAATCTGAAGCTTCCTCATCAAAGATAGAGGCATCAGATTTATGCTTGCACCAAGGTCACAAAATGCTCTCTCAATCATCATGTTGCCTATTGTGCAAGGGATATGAAAGCTCCCTGGGTCTTTCATCTTCTTTGGCAACTTTTTCTGGATGATGGCACTACACTCCCTGGTCATTACAACCATTTGTCCCTCTTTCAAGGATCTTTTCTTTGTCAACAATTCCTTCATGAACTTAGCATATATGGGCATCTGTTCAAGTGCTTCAATGAATGGATGTTGATGTGTAGTGTCTTGAATATCTCTAAGAATTTGGAGTATTGCTTCTCTTTGTTCTCTCCCTTGAACCTTTGAGGGTATGGGAGCATTGGTTGGTATGCTTTCACTGCCTCTTTCTTAGTTGACTTATCACTTTGTATAGAGGTTTCTTACTCTTGCTTTTGCTTTTTCACCTCTTCTTTTAAGCCTTCTTTGTTGTGCTCTTCCTGACTGATGGCTTCTGTCTCCACTCTCTTTCCACTTCTCAGGGTGATTGCTTTACACTCCTCCCATTTTATGGATTTTCCTGTATCTCTTGGGTTGTCTTCAGTAGTACTAGGGAATGCTCGCTTTTCACCTAGCTCTGTGATATGTTTAGCCATTTGTCCCACTTGTCGCTCAAGGTTCTTTATAGTGGCATCATGTTCCTTTTGTCCCTTTATTAAGGTTTGAGTGCTTTGAGCAAGTGCTTGTGTGGTTTGAGTAAGTGCTTGTAAGGTGGCTTCAAGATTGGAGATTCTGGTCTCATGATGGTCAATTGGGGGTATGATGGGGGTTGATTGTTGTTGTTGGAAGTTATTGGGAGGATTAGTGTGGTAATTTTGTGAGTTGGATGTTGGTGTAGGAAAGTTGTTTTGGTGAGTCTGTGAATTATTATGAGGTGGTTGATATGTGTTTTGTGTTTTTCTATATTGGTTAGTGTTGGTGGCATGGTGATTTTGGTTGTTTGTGTTACGGGTGTGGTTGTGGTTATTGTTCTTTTGCCAATGGTTTTCACCCCACTTTAGGTTGGGATGATTTTTCCAGGATGGGTTGTATGTATCACCATGAAATTCATCCTGAAAATTTAAAGTATTCTGCATGTACTGAACTTGTTCTTGTGGCTGTTCAACAGTGGTCCCTTCACCTTGGCCCCATTCAAGTGATGATTGATTTGTTGTGTTCACTGATGCTAGTTGGAGGCCATCCATTCTCTTTGTTATCATTTCCATTTGTTGCTGGATCTGTTGGTGCATTAACTTATTTTGTGCCAAGATAGCGTCAACACCTTCAAGCTCCATCACGCCTTTCTTTGGGGCTGGGTTATGTTGCCTATCTGATGAGTAATAATACTGATTGTTTGCCACAATCTCAATGAGGTCTTGAGCCTCTTCAGCAGTTTTCATCATGTTGAGTGATCCTCCTGATGAGTAGTCTAGTCCCTTCCTTGCTTCTAAGTTTAAGCCTTCATAGAAATTTTGGAGTTTGACCCAATCACTAAACATGTCAGGTGGGCATCTTCTCATTAATGCTTTGTATCTTTCCCAGGCTTCATACAAAGATTCCCCGTCCATTTGCCTGAAAGTTTGAACTTCTGTCTTCAACTTGATGACTTTTTGAGGTGGGTAGAACTTTGCTAGAAATCTGCTCATCAGGTCATTCCAATTGTTGATGCTGTCTTTGGGGAATGACTCTAGCCATTGAGTGGCTTTGTCCCTCAAAGAGAATGGGAATAGTAGCAGTTTGTAGACATCTGGATGCACTCCATTTGTCTTCACTGTATTGCATATCCTCAGAAAGACAGACAAGTGTTGATTTGGGTCTTTAAGAGGTCCTCCTCCATAGGAGCAGTTGTTTTGTACTAAGGTGATGAGCTGAGGTTTCAACTCAAAATTGTGGGCATGAACATTTGGAGTGGCAATACTGCTCCCACAATGTTTTGGATCAGGGATGGTGTAAGAAGATAACACCCTTCTAGGTGGTCCATCAGTGTTCTCGACCCCTCCAGGAGGATTGTGCATGTCGTCCTCCATAACTTGGTCTTCTCCCTCTGATTCCTCTTCACCAACTCTCCCCTTCGCTCTTTCTGCTCTCCTTATCCTTCGGAGGGTCCTCTCGTCTTCAGGATTAAGTCTATTAGCTCCTGACATACATAAACAAAACCAAAATCACAAGTGAGACACTCTATAACTAGAGTGGAATTGAAGTTAGTGAAACAAAGTGTCAAACAGTTAGTGGGCTCAGCAAAAATATAAAAAAATGCTTAATCTAAACTACCTTTCACTTAATCATTGTCAATCTTTTCCAATCCCCGGCAACGGCGCCAAAAACTTGATACGTAAAAATTTAGAATTCACGTACAACCGGCAAGTATACCGGGTCGCATCAAGTAATAAAACTCACCAAGAGTGAGGTCGATCCCACGGAGATTGGTAGATTAAGTAATTTTAGTTAAATGGTATATTTAGTCAAGCAAACATGGTTTTGAATTCATGAGAATTGATTTTTGAATGTACTTACAAAAAATTAAATGACAAGGAATTTAAAGAACTAGAATAAAAGAAGAAAATGAAAGCAAATAGCTGAAAATTAAAGTGCAAGAAACATAAATGACATGGAAAGTAAATTGCAAGAAAGTAAATGTTGCAGAATTTAGAGAGCAGAGGACTAGATTGCAGGAAGTAGGAAGCAGAATATAAGTGACAGAATGATAAATTGCAAGAAAGTAAAAGGGAATTAGGTAGTGGGTATTCAAAATAACTAAAGAACAAAAGAGATGAGAATTAATGATGGAGAGATCATTAGGGATCAGAGATGTAAATTATCATGGATTGACTTGGTTCAACTCCTTCTTAATCATGGATATAGATCCATGGCAGATTGTGAATAATTGGATCCCAATCTCTTGGCAATCCAATTTCTCTCAACACAATCAATTGCCACTCTCGTGATCTAATTGGTCATGAGAAGAGGTGAAGCTCAATTTCTAATCCAAAGCCACACAACTTCCAGGATCTCAACCAAGGGAGGTTACATCTCACATACCAACCCAAAGTGTATTGATCAAAGAAATCATGAAAGGATAACTCTAAACTGAATTCTATGGATTCTTTCTCAAGTTCACCATACAATTCATATAGATTCAATCCTTCTCTCGAATGTAATTGAATCTGTGAAGAACAAGAGTTTCCTCTTGGATGAACCACTTGAATTGAGAAAGAGAAGAATTGTTGTCAACCCATTCAAATAAACAGAGCTCCTCCCCCTAATGAAGGTGGGGTTTAGTGAATCATAGCTCTAAATTCAACAACAATTGCAAAGATAAACATTAAAATTGAATAGAGAAGAAATGAAGAATGAAGAAGTTCTTTTAAAACTGAAATTTGAAAGTTGCAAGAAAGACAAAATAGCTTTCGGGTATACTCCCCAAAAGCTCTGAAAGCTGTCAAAGTAAGCTACTAAAAGTGCATAGTAAAAGTCTCTAAGTGTGGGAGAGGAGTCCCCCAAGTACAAAATCCTACTCTATTTATACTACTCCTAAAGCTCATTTGGAGGTCCTCAATTGGGTTGGCAATGTGGGATTTTCCATTGTTAAGTTCCTGGTCCAATGAAGGAAGAAGTTGCCTTTGAAAAGGGTGTAGAGAACAAGAGCCATTTCTTCATATATTCAGGCCCAAAATGGGCGTTGTTGCCAATAACGCCAGTTCTATGCACGTTGGCAACGTGCAAGGAATTTCCTGGGCTTGGGCGTTCCCAGCCCAAATTGTTGCTAAGTGTTTTGGCCTTCTCTGAATTCAGTTTTGATGCCTAAAGTTGCCTCTTGCTTGAGCTTCAATTTCATGCTTCACTATAGACTATTATACATGGTTAGAAATCTCTGAATGTCAGCTTTCCAATGCAACTGGAAGCACCTCAATTGGATTTCTATAGCTCAAGTTATGCTCCTTTGAAGAGGGGAAGGTCAGGCTGCCTGGGCTGGGCGTTTTTGGTGAGCACGTCCATGATAACGCCCAGTGTTTCTGAGGCTCTAAATGTAGCTGGCTCTTGAATCTTCAAATGAACTACAATCCCATACTATGATATATGGATGGAAAGCTCTTATTGTCTATTTTCCAATGCAATTGGAATCATCTCATTTGGAGTTCTCTAGCTCAAGATATAAGTCATTGAAGATAGGAAGGTCAGGCTGTCTGGGCGTTGTTGCCCAAGTTACTGGCAACAACGCCAGTGACAACGCCCACTGGAAGCTCCTGGGCGTTGGCAACGTGCTCTGGGCATTGGCAACGTGCTGGATGCTGCTCCTTTCTTCATTTTGGGCGTTGTTGCCCAAGTTATTGGCAACAACGCCAGTGACAACGCCTACTGGAAGCATTCTGGGTGTTGGCAACGTGCTCTGGGCGTTGGCAACGTGCTGGATGCTGCTTCTTTCTTCATCTTGGGCGTTGTTGCCCAAGTTACTGGCAACAACGCTAGTTACAACGCCCATTCCCCTCCTCCACTTCATTTTCCTTGTTTTTGGGGCTTAGAGTTTCCTCTGATTTGAGCTTCCATTTCATACGACATTATGGACTATTGTATAGCGTTGGAAAGCTCTTGATGTCAGCTTCTCAACACAATGGAAATCATCCCAATTGGATCCCTATGGTTCAAGTTATTCATCCTTGAAGAGGAGAAGGTCAAGCTGCCAATTATGCTGGAGATTCATTAGCAAGTTGCCAACTTGGTTTCCAAGTTTCCAACTTGCTATTCCTCCTTATTCCAAGCTTTCCTTGCTCCATTGTCTTCTTGCTTCATCACCTAACATAAACCAAAGAATTTTCCTCAAAGTTTTGCCATCTTATGCAATAATTTTCAAGAGAATCATTCACCTCAATTTGCATATAAACTTCTTGAATCATTTGCATAGATTATGCCAAATTTCACTTAGTTCTTGGTTTATGAATGCATGGAGGAAAACTCACAAAATTGCTTGTTTATTTCAAAGAAAGTGAACGAAACTAAGCTAAAACTAACTAAACTAACTAGTTAAAATGGCAAATATGCGAATGCATCATGTGGTTTATGGGGAAGAGTGGATGGATGTAGGTGGTGAATAGGTGATGGGAAAGAGAGATTGAGATGATTGGTGAAGGGTTTTGGGGAAGAGTGTTTATTGGGTTGTGTGAAAAAGAGAGAGAGGGTGAGTTGAGGTAGGTGGGGATTCTGTGGGGTCCACAGATCCTGAGATGATCCTGTAGGGTCCACAAATCCTGAGGTGTCAAGGATTTACATCCCTGCACCAATGAGTCGTGTAAAACGCCCTTTGCATGCAATCCTGGTGTTCAACACCAGATTGATGCTTGTTTCTAGCGTTGAACGCCAGCTTCATGCTTGTTTTGGGCGTTCAACGCCCATTTGCAGCATGTTTCTGGCATTGAACGCCAGTTCCATGCTTGTTTCTGGCATTCAGCGCCAGCTCTCCTCAGGGTGTATTCCTGTCGTTCAAACACCAGGATGTTGCTTGTTTCTGGCATTCAACGCCAGATCCATGCTCTGTCCTGGCGTTGAACGCCAGCCAGATGCTCCTTACTGGCGTTTAAACGCCAGTAAGCTCTTCCTCCGGGTTGTGCTTTTTTCTTCTGCTGTTTTTGATTCTGTTTTTAATTTTAGTATTTATTTTGTGACTCCACATGATCATGAACCTAATAAAATATAAAAAAGAAATAAAATAAAAATAAAATTAGATAAATAAAAATTAGGTTGCCTCCCAATAAGCGCTCCTTTAATGTTACTAGCTTGACAGTGGGCTCTCATGGAGCCTCACAGATGATCAGGTCAATGTCGTAGACTCCCAACACCAAACTTAGAGTTTGGATGTGGGGATTCAACACCAAACTTAGAGTTTGGTTGTAGCCTCCCAACACCAAACTCAGAGTTTGATTGTTGGGGCTTTGTTTGACTCTGCACTGAGAGAAGCTTTTCATGCTTCCTCTCCATGGTTGCAGAGGAACACCCTTGGGTTTTAAACACAAGGTAGTCCCCATTCAATTGAAGGACTAATTCTCCTATGTTAACATCTATCACAGCTCCTGCTGTGGCTAGGAAAGGTCTTCCAAGGATAATGCATTCATCCTCCTCCTTCCTAGTATTTAAGATTATAAAATCAGCAGGGATGTAAAGGCCTTCAACCTTCACTAACATGTCCTCTACCAATCCATAAGCTTGTCTTACTGACTTTTCTGCCATTTGTAATGAGAATATGGCAGGCTGTACCTCAATGATCCCCAGCTTCTCCATTACAGAGAGTGGCATAAGATTTATGCCTGACCCGAGGTCACACAGAGCCTTCTCAAATGTCATGGTGCCTATGGTACAGGGTATTAAGAATTTGCCAGGATCTTGTCTCTTTTGAGGTAAGGTTTGCTGAATCCAAGTATCTAGTTCATTAATGAGCAAGGGAGGTTCACCTTCCCAAGTCTCATTACCAAACAGTTTGGTATTCAGCTTCATGATGGCTCCTAGATATTGAGCAACTTGCTCTCCAGTTACATCTTCATCCTCTTCAGAGGAAGAATAGTTTTCAGAGCTCATGAATGGCAGAAGGAGGTTTAATGGAATCTCTATGGTCTCTATATGAGCCTCAGATTCCTTTAGGTCCTCAATAGGGAACTCCTTCTTGCTTGAGAGACGTCTCATGAGGTCTTCCTCATTGGGATTCATGTCCTCTCCTTCCTCCCTAGGTTCAGCCATATTGATTATGTCAATGGCCTTACACTCTCTTTTTGGATTCTCTTCAGTGTTGCTTAGGAGAGTACTAGGAGGAGTTTCAGTGATTTTCTTACTCAGCTGGCCCACTTGTGACTCCAAATTTCTTATGGAGGACCTTGTTTCATACTCATAAAACTTAAAGTGGCCTTAGACAGATCAGAGACTAAGTTTGCTAAATTAGAGGTGCTCTACTCAAAATTCTCTGTCTGTTGCTGAGAAGATTATGGAAAAGGCTTGCTATTGCTGAGCCTATTTCTTCCACCATTATTAAAGCCTTGTTGAGGCTTTTGTTGATCCTTCCATGAGAAATTTGGATGATTTCTCCATAATGAATTATAGGTGTTTCCATAAGGTTCACCCATATAATTTACCTCTGCTATTGCAGGGTTTTCAGGATCATAAGCTTCTTCTTCAGAAGATGCCTCTTTAGTACTATTGGATGCATTTTGCCATCCATTCAGACTTTGAGAAATCATGTTGACTTGCTGAGTCAACATTTTGTTCTGAGCCAATATGGCATGCAGAACATCAATTTCAAGAACTCCCTTCCTTTGAGGCATCCCATTACTCACGGAATTCCTCTCAGAAGTATACATGAATTGGTTATTTGCAACCATGTCAATCAGTTCTTGAGCTTCTGCAGGCGTTTTCTTTAGGTGAATGGATCCACCTGCAGAATGGTCCAGTGACATTTTAGAGAATTTAGATAGACCATAATAGAATATATCCAAAATGGTCCACTCTGAAAGCATGTCAGAAGGACACCTTTTGGTCATCTGCTTGTATCTTTCCCAAGCTTCGTTGAGGGATTCACCATCTTTTTGTTTAAAGGTCTGAACATCCACTCTAAGCTTGCTCAGCTTTTGAGGAGGAAAGAATTTAGCCAAGAAGGCCACGACCAGCTTATCCCAGGAGTCCAGGCTATCTTTAGGTTGTGAATCCAACCATATTCTAGCTCTGTCTCTTACAGCAAAGGGGAAAAGCATGAGCCTGTAGACTTCAGGATCTACTCCATTAGTCTTAACAGTCTCATAGACCTACAAGAACTCAGTTAAAAACTGGTAGGGATCTTCTGATGGAAGTCCATGAAACTTGCAGTTCTGTTGTAGTAGAGCAACTAGTTGAGGTTTCAGCTCAAAGTTATTTGCTCCAATAGCAGAGATTGAGATGCTTCTTCCATTAAACTTGGAAGTAGGTGTAGTATAATCACCAAGCATCCTCCTTGCATTATTATTTTCGGCTGCCATCTCCTCTTCTTTTTCAAAAATTTCTGTAAGGTTGTCTCTGGATTATTGTAATTTAGCTTCTCTTAGTTTCCTCTTCAGAGTCCTTTCAGGTTCAGGATCTGCTTCAACAAGAATATTCTTGTCCTTGCTCCTGCTCATATGAAAAAGAAGGAAATAGAAAATAGTAATAGGGATCCTCTTTACCACAGTAGAGAGATTCCTTTATGTTAGTAGAAGAAGAAGGGAATAGAAGAAGGAAAAGGCAAGAATCCAAACACAAGAGTGAAGATAGGTTCAGATTCTTGAGATGAAGAGAAGTGTTAGTAAATAAATAAATAAATAGAAGGAGATGAGAGGGAGAGAATTCGAAAATTAATTTTGAAAAAGAGTAAGTGATTTTCGAAAATTAAAAGAAAAATTAAAATTAAAACTTAAAACAATTAGTTAATTAAAAGAATTTTGAAAAAGAGGTAGAAGTTTTTGAAAATTAGAGAGATGAAAGTAGTTAGGTAGTTTTGAAAAAGAGATAAGATATAGCTAAAACAAACACAAAGTCAACTAGTTAGTTGAAAAAGATTTGAAATTTAATTTAAAAAGATAAGAAGTTGGAAGATCTTTTGAAATCAAATTTTTGAAAAAGATAAAATTTTGAAAAAGATGTGATAGAAAAGATATTTTTGAAAAACAATTTAATTTTTAAAATTAAAATTTAATTACTTGACTAACAAGAAACTAAAAGATATGATTCTAGAATTTAAAGATTGAACCTTTCTTAACAAGGAAGTAACAAACTTCAAATTTTTGAATCAATCACATTAATTGTTAGTAAAGTTTTCAAAATTTTGAAATAAAGATAAGAAAAAGATTTTGAGAATAAATTTTTTAAAAATTTCGAAAATAATAAAAAAATGAAAAAGATTAGATTTTTGAAAAACAATTTTAGAAAGATAAGATTTTTAAATTTGAAAATTTGACTTGACTTGTAAGAAATAGCTAAGTTCTAAAAATTTTTGACTAAGTCAACTCAAATTTTCGAAATTTTGAAACAAATAAGGAACTGATATATTTTTTATTTTTGAATTTTTAATGATGAGAGAGAAAACATAAAAATGACCCAAAACATGAAAATTTTTGGATCAACACCAATGATGCATCCAAGAACACTATGAATATCAAGATGAACACCAAGAACATTTTCAAGATCATGATGAATGATGAGCGGATAATTTGTACGCTTTTTGGCATTGTTTTTAGTATGTTTTTAGTAGGATTTAGTTAGTTTTTAGTATATTTTTATTAGTTTTTAGTTAAAATTTACTTTTCTGGACTTTACTATGAGTTTGTGTGTTTTTCTGTGATTTCAGGTATTTTTTGGCTGAAATTGAGGGACCTGAGCAAAAATCTGATTCAGAGACTGAAAAGGACTACAGATGCTGTTGGATTCTGACCTCCCTGCACTCGAAGTGGATTTTCTGGAGCTACAGAAGCCCAATTGGCGCGATCTCAATGGCGTTGGAAAGTAGACATCCTGGGCTTTCCAGAAATATATGATAGTCCATACTTTGCCCAAGATTTGATGGCCCAAACCGGCGTTCAAAGTCACCTTCAGAATTCCCAGCGTTAAATGCCGGAACTGGCACCAAAGTGGGAGTTAAACGCCCAAACTGGCACAAAAGCTAGCATTTAACTCCAAGAGAAGTCTCTACACGAAAATGCTTCAATGCTCAGCCCAAGCACACACCAAGTGGGCCCGGAAGTGGATATTTATGTCATTTACTCATCTTTGTAATTCTTAAGCTACTAGTTCCCTATAAATAGGACCTTTTACCATTGTATTTTTATCTTTTGATCACTTTTGATCTTAGGATCATCTTTTGATCACTTTTGATCTTAGGATCATCTTTTGATCACTCGAGATCTTAGATCATTGGGAGGCTGGCCTCACGGCCACGCCTAGACCTTGTTCTTATGTATTTTCAACGGTGGAGTTTCTACACACCATAGATTAAGGTGTGGAGCTCTGCTGTACCTCGAGTATTAATGCAATTACTATTGTTCTTCTATTCAATTCAGCTTGTTCTTATTCCAAGATACCACTTGTTCCTCAACTTGATGAATGTGATGATCCGTGACACTCATCATCATTCTCACCTATGAATGTGTGACTGACAACCACCTCCGTTCTACCTTAGATTGGGTGGATATCTCTTGGATTCCTGATACACGACGCATGGTTGTTGCTCGCCTGACAATCGAGCGCTCGCCTGACAACCGAGCCATCCATTCCGTGAGATCAGAGTCTTCGTGGTATAAGCTAGAACTGATGGCGGCATTCAAGAGAATCCGGAAGGTCTAAACCTTGTCTGTGGTATTCTGAGTAGGATTCAATGATTGAATGACTGTGACGTACTTCAAACTCGCAATTGTGGGGCGTTAGTGACAGACGCAAAAGAATCACTGGATTCTATTCCGACATGATCGAGAACCGACAGCTGGATAGCCGTGCCGTGACAGGGTGCGTTGAACATTTCCACTGAGAGGATGGGAGGTAACCACTGACAACGGTGAAACCCTTGCATACAGCTTGCCATGGAAAGGAGTAAGAAGGATTGGATGAAGACAGTAGGAAAGCAGAGAGACGGAAGGGACAGAGCATCTCCATTCGCTTATCTGAAATTCTCACCAATGAATTGCATAAGTATCTCTATCTTTATCTTTATGTTTTATTCATCATCTATACCCATTTGAGTCTGCCTGACTGAGATTTACAAGGTGACCATAGCTTGCTTCATACCAACAATCTCTGTGGGATCGACCCTTACTCGCGTAAGGTTTATTACTTGGACGACCCAGTACACTTGCTGGTTAGTTGTGCGAAGTTGTGATAAAGAGTTGAGATTGCAATTGTGCGTACCATGTTGATGGCGCCATTGATGATCACAATTTCGTGCACCATGTTTTTGGCGCCGTTGCCGGGGATTGTTTCGAGTATGGACAACTGACGGTTCATCTTGTTGCTTAGATTAGGTATTTTTTTTCAGAGTTCTTAAGAATGAATTCTAGTATTTCAAGGTGATGTTCTTATCATCACCAAAGCTGATTGATTCTCATCAATTTAGCTCTTTAATGCAATGTCCTGCTGAAGCTTGGCTATCCATGTCTAATTCCTTTAGACTAAAGCTTTAGACTAACATTGCATGATTCCTGGAATTCTGATTAAGAATTTTGATATCTTTATTTTCTTTTCCACTTAATTTTCGAAAAATCCAAAAAAAATTACAAAATCATAAAAACCAATAAAATATTTTTATGTTTCTTGTTTGAGTCCAGTGTCTCATTTTAAGTTTGGTGTCTTGCATGCATTGTTTATTTGATCTTGGTTCTATTTTCAAGTCAATAATACAGAGAATTGAAGATTCAGTACATGCAGCAGATGAATTATACAGAGAAAGCTGGGCGTTCGAAACGCCCAGTGAAGAAGGAAAACTGGTGTTTAAACGCCAGCCAGGGTGCCTGGCTGGGCGTTTAACGCCCAAAAGGGTAGCATTTTGGGCGTTAAACGCCAGAATGGATACCATTCTGAGCGTTTAACGCCAGGATGGCACAAGAGGGAAGATTTTGTTTTTAATGCAAATTTTTTTTCAAGTTTTCAAAGTTTTTCAAAATCAAATCTTTTTCAAATCATATCTTTTCAATCATATGTTTTCAAAATCAATTTCTTTCCATTTTCAAAAATACTTGCTATCAATTAATGATTTGATTCAACATTTCAAGTAAGTTGCCTTTTCTGTTGAGAAAGGTTTAATGTTTGAATCATATCTTTTCTTGTTAGCCAAGTCATTAATTTTTAAAATCAAATCTTTTTAAATTGTTTTTTTCAAATCATACCTTCTCAATCATATCTTTTTAAAACCATAACTTTTCAATCATATCTTTTTAATCACATCTTTTTCAAAATAGTTTTCAATCATATCTTTTTAACTTCTAATTTCAAAATCTTTTTCAAAAACCACTTGATTTCTTTCCCACTCTTAGTTTTCGAAAATTATCAATCAATTTTTCAAAATGTTTTCAAAATCTTTTACTTAATTTTCGAAAATTTCTTCCCCTCTTCTCACATCCTTCTGTTTATGGAGTACCACTCCTCCTCAATGCACAATTCGAACTCTATCTCACTAAGTTCGAATTCTTCTCCCTCTTCCATCTATTTTTCTGTTCCTCTGACACCTCAAGGAATCTCTATACTGTGACATAGAGGATTCCACATTTTCTTGTTCTCTTCTATTTCATATGAGCAGGAGCAAAGACAAAAGCATTTTTGTTAAGGCTGACCCTGAACCTGAAAGGATCTTGAAGCGAAAGCTAAGAGAAGCTAAGGCACAACTCTCTGTAGAGGACCTAACAGAAATCTTCAAAGAAGAAGAACCCATGGCAGCCGAAAACAACAACAATGCCAACAATGCAAGGAAAGTGCTGGGTGACTTTACCGCACCTACTCCCGACTTCTATGGGAGAAGCATCTCTATCCCTGCCATTGGAGCAAACAACTTTGAGCTTAAGCCTCAATTAGTTTCTCTAATGCAACAGAATTGCAAGTTCCATGGACCTCCATTGGAAGATCCTCATCAGTTTTTAGCTGAATTCTTGCAAATCTGTGACACAGTCAAGACTAATGGGATTGACCCTGAGGTCTACAGACTTATGCTATTCCCTTTTGCTGTAAGAGACAGAGCTAGGATATGGTTGGACTCACAACCTAAAGAAAGCCTGAACTCTTGGGAAAAGCTAGTCAATGCCTTCTTGGCAAAGTTCTTTCCACCTCAAAAATTGAGTAAGCTTAGAGTGGAAGTCCAAACCTTCAGACAGAAGGAAGGAGAATCCCTCTATGAAGCTTGGGAAAGATACAAACAATTGATCAGAAAGTGTCCTTCTAACATGCTTTCTGAATGGAGCATCATAGGTATTTTCTATGATGGTCTGTCTGAACTGTCCAAGATGTCTTTGGATAGCTCTGCTGGAGGATCTCTTCATCTGAAGAGGACGCCTACAGAAGCTCAAGAATTAATTGAAATGGTTGCAAATAACCAATTCATGTACACTTCTGAAAGGAATCCTGTGAACAATGGGACAATTCAGAAGAAAGGAGTTCTTGAGATTGATACTCTGAATGCCATATTGGCACAGAACAAAATATTGACTCAGCAAGTCAATTTGATTTCTCAAAGTCTGTCTGGAATGCAAGCTGCACCAGGCAGTACTAAGGACGTTTCATCTGAAGAAGAAGCTTATGATCCTGAGAACCCTTCAATAGAAGAGGTGAATTACATGGGAGAACCCTATGGAAACACCTATAATTCTTCATGGAGAAATCATCCAAATCTCTCATGGAAGGATCAACAGAGACCTCAACAAGGTTTCAACAACAATAATGGTGGAAGAAACAGGTTTAGCAATAGCAATCCTTTTCCATCATCTTCTCAGCAACAGACAGAGAATCCTAAGCAGAACAACTCTGACTTAGCAACCATGGTCGCTGATCTAATCAAAACCACTCAAAGTTTCATGACTGAAACAAGGTCCTCCATTAAGAATTTGGAGGCACAAGTGGGTCAGCTGAGTAAGAAAGTCACTGAACTCCCTCCTAGCACTCTTCCAAGCAATACAGAAGAAAATCCAAAAGGAGAGTGCAAGGCCATCAACATGGCCGAATTTGGAGAGGAGGAAGAGGCAGTGAACGCCACTGAGGAAGACCTCAATGGACGTCCACTGGCCTCCAATGAGTTTCCCAAGGAGGAACCATGGGAATCTGAGGCTCAAAATGAGACCATAGAGATTCCATTGAACTTACTTCTGCCTTTCATGAGCTCTGATGAGTATTCTTCCTCTGAAGAGGATGAGTATGTCACTGAAGAGCAAGTTGCTAAATACCTTGGAGCAATCATGAAGCTAAATGACAAGTTATTTGGTAATGAGACTTGGGAGGATGAACCTCCTTTGCTCACCAAAGAAATGGATGACTTGTCTAGGCAGAAATTACCTCAAAAGAGACAAGATCCTGGAAAGTTCTCAATTCCTTGCGCCATTGGCACCATGACCTTCAAGAAGGCCTTGTGTGACCTAGGGTCAAGTGTAAACCTCATGCCTCTCTCTGTAATGGAGAAGCTAGGGATCTTTGAGGTACAAGCTGCAAGAATCTCACTAGAGATGGCAGACAATTCAAAGAAACAAGCTTATGAACTTGTAGAGGATGTTTTGGTAAAGGTTGAAGACCATTACATCCCTGTTGATTTCATAGTCCTAGAGACTGGGAGGAGCATGGATGAATCTATCATCCTTGGCAGACCCTTCCTAGCCACAGCAAAGGCTGTGATTGATGTGGACAGAGGTGAATTGATCATTCAAGTGAATGAAGAATCCTTTGTGTTTAAGGCTCAAGGATATCCCTCTGTCACCATGGAGAGGAAGCATGAAGAGCTTCTCTCAAAACAGAGTCAAACAGAGCCCCCACAGTCAAACTCTAAGTTTGGTGTTGGGAGGCCACAACCAAACTCTAAGTTTGGTGTTGAACCCCCACATTCAAACTCTAAGTTTGGTGTTGGGAGGTCCCAACATTGCTCTGAGCATTTGTGAGGCTCCATCAGAGCCCTCTGTCAAGCTACTGACATTAAAGAAGCGCTTGTTGGGAGGCAACACAATGTTATATGTTATCTATTTTCTTTTGTTATTTTATGTTTTCTGTAGGTTGATGATCATGAGAAGTCACAAAATCAATTGATAAAGCAAAAATAGAATGAAAAACAAAAAGAAAAATAGCACACCCTGGAGGAGAACTTGCTGGCGTTTAAACGCCAGTGAAGCTAGCATATGGGCGTTTAACGCCCAGTCTGGCACCATTCTGGGCGTTTAACGCCAGAAAGGGGCACCAGACTGGCGTTAAACGCCAGAAAAGGGCAAGCAATTGGCGTTAAATGCCAGAAATGGGCACCAGCCCGGCGTTTAACGCCAAAATTGGCAAAGGGTGCATTTTTGCACGCCATTTGGTGCAGGGATGACTTTTCCTTGACACCTCAGGATCTGTGGACCCCACAGGATCCCCACCAACCCCACCACCCTCTTTCTTCTTCACCCATTCACCAATCACCTCAATACCTCTTCCCCAAAAACCCTTCACCTATCAAATCCCATCTTTCTCTTCACCACTCACATCCATCCTTCATAAAACCACACCTACCTCACCATTCAAATTCAAACCACTTTCCCTCCCAAACCCACCCTCCCATAGCCGAACCCCATCCTTCTCCTCCCCCTATATAAACCCATCTTCACTCCTTCATTTTCACACAACCTAAACACTACTTCTCCCCCTTTGGCCGAAACATAAGCCTCCTCCATTTTCTTCTTCTTCTACTCTCTTCTTTCTTCTTTTGCTCGAGGACGAGCAAACCTTTTAAGTTTGGTGTGGTAAAAGCATTGCTTTTTGTTTTTTCATAACCATTTATGGCATCCAAGGCCGGAGAAACCTCTAGAAAGAGGAAAGGGAAGGCAAAAGCTTCCACCTTCGAGTCATGGGAGATGGAGAGATTCATCTCAAGGGTGCATCAAGACCACTTCTATAAAGTTGTGGCCTTGAAGAAGGTGATCCCCGAGGTCCCTTTCAAACTCAAAAAGAGTGAATATCCAGAGATCCGACATGAGATTCATAGAAGAGGTTGGGAAGTTCTTACCAACCCCATTCAACAAGTCAGAATATTAATGGTTCAAGAGTTCTATGCCAATGCATGGATCACCAAGAACCATGATCAAAGTGTGAACCCAGACCCAAAGAATTGGCTTACAATGGTTCGGGGGAAATACTTAGATTTTAGTCCGGAAAATGTGAGGTTGGCATTCAACTTGCTCATGATGCAAGGAGATGAACACCCTTACACTAGAAGGGTCAACTTTGATCAAAGGTTGGACCAAGTCCTCACAGTCATTTGTGAAGAGGGCGCCCAATGGAAGAGAGATTCAAGAGGGAAGCCGGTTCAACTAAGAAGGCATGACCTCAAGCCCGTGGCTAGGGGATGGTTGGAGTTTATCCAACGCTCAATCATTCCCACTAGCAACCGGTCCGAAGTTACTCTAGACCGGGCCATCATGATTCATAGCATCATGATCGGAGAAGAAGTAGAAGTTCATGAGGTTAGCCCAAGAACTCTATAAGGTGGCGGACAAGTCCTCTACCTTGGCAAGGTTAGCCTTTCCTCATCATCTGTCACCTCTGTTATTCAGTTGGAGTTGACATAGAGGGAGACATCACCATTGATGAGGACAAGCCCATCACTATGAAAAGGATGGAGCAAACAAGAGATCCCTCTCATCATGAAATCCCTGAGATGCCTCAAGTGATGCACTTTCCTCCACAAAACTATTGGGAGCAACTGAACACCTCCCTAGGAGAATTGAGTTCCAACATGGGACAACTAAGGGTGGAGCACCAAGAACATTCCATCCTCCTCCATGAAATTAGAGAAGATCAAAGAATCATGAGAGAGGAGCAACAAAGGCAAGGAAGAGACATTGAGGAGCTCAAGCACTCCATAAGACCTTCAAGAGGAAGAACAAGCCGCCATCACTAAGGTGGACCTGTTCTTTAATTTCCTTGTTCTTTATTTTTCTGTTTTTTGAAAATTATGCTTATGTTTATCTATGTTTGTGTCTTATGATCATTAGTGTATTAGTGTCTATGCCTTAAAGTTATGAATGTCCTATGAATCCATCACCTTTCTTAAGAAAAATGTTCTTAATTGAAAAAGAGAAGAATTTCATGAATTTCAGATTTTATAACAGATTAATTATTTTGATGTGGTGGCAACACTTTTGTTCTCTGAATGTATGCTTGAACAGTGCATATGTCTTTTGAATTTGTTGTTCATGAATGTTAAAATTGTTGGCTCTTGAAAGAATGATGAAAAAGGAGACATGTTACTGAGGATCTGAAAAATCATAAAAATGATTCTTGAAGCAAGAAAAAGCAGTGAATACAAAAAAAAGAAGGAGTTTATGCGAAAAAAAAAAGAGAAAAAAGAAAGAAATAAAGTTGTGATCCAAGGCAAAAAGAGTGTGCTTAAGAACCCTGGACACCTCTAATTGGGGACTTGGTCGGCGAAATTGTGAACTATACTTTTTCACAACTCTCATAATCCCTGGTAATGGCTCCAAAAACTTGGTGCGCTCAATACCATGGCATTACACAACTTCGCACAACTAACCAGCAAGTGCACTGGGTCGTCCAAGTAATAAACCTTACGTGAGTAAGGGTCGATCCCACGGAGATTGTTAGTATTGAAGCAAGCTATGGTCATCTTGTAAATCTTAGTTAGGCAAACTCAAATGTATATGATGATGATGAACGAAAATAACATGCAAGATAAAGATAGTGATACTTATGTATATCATTGGTGTAAGAGCTTCAGACAAGTGTATGAAGATGCCTTCCCTTCCGTCTCTCTGCTTTCCTACTGCCTTCATCCAATCCTTCTTACTCCTTTCCATGGCAAACTCGTGTAGGGTTTCACTGTTGTCAGCAGCTACCTCCCATCCTCTCAGTGAAAGCGATTACATATGCTCCGTCACAGCATAGCGGAATTCATCTGTCGGTTCTCAATCAGGCGCGGAATAGAATCCAGTGATTCTTTTGCGTTATCACTAACGCCCCGCCCTCAGGGTTTGAAGCACGTCACAGTCATTCAGTCATTGAATCCTACTCAGAATACCACAGACAAGGTTTAGACCTTCCGGATTCTCTTGAATGCCGCCATCAGGTCCTGCCTATACCACGAAGATTCCGATTAAAGAATCCAAGAGATATTCACTAAGCCTCAGATGCTGTAGAACAAGAGTGGTTGTCAGTCACTTTGTTCATGGGTGAGAATGATGATGGGCGTCAATCATCACATTCGTCAAGTTGAAGAACAAGTGATATCTTGGACAAAGAACAAGCGGAATTGAATGGAAGAACAATAGTAATGCATTAATACTCGAGGTACAGCAGAGCTCCACACCTTCATCTATGGTGTGTAGAAACTCCACCGTTGAAAATACATAAGAACAAGGTCTGATCATTGGTTTCGGCCCTAGAGAGGGAACCAGAAGAACCAAGATGAAAATACAATAGTAAAAGGTCCTATTTATAAGAAACTAGTAGCCTAGGGTGTACAGAGATGAGTAAATGACATAAAAATCCACTTCCGGGCCCACTTGGTGTGTGCTTGGGCTGAGCAATGAAGTAATTTTCGTGTAGAGACTCTTCTTGGCGTTTAACTCCCATTTTGGTGCCAGTTTGGGCGTTTAACTCCCATTTAGGTGCCAGTTCCGGCGTTTAACGCTGGGATTTCTGTAGGTGACTTTGAACGCCGGTTGGGGCCATCAAATCTTGGGCAAAGTATGGACTATTATATATTGCTGGAAAGCCCAGGATGTCTACTTTCCAACGCCGTTGAGAGCGCGCCAATTGGGTCTCTGTAGCTCCAGAAAATCCACTTCGAGTGCAGGGAGGTCAGAATCCAACAGCATCTGCAGTCCTTTTGAGTCTCTGAATCAGATTTTTGCTCAGAACCCTCAATTTCAGCCAGAAAATACCTGAAATCACAGAAAAACACACAAACTCATAGTAAAGTCCAGAAAAGTGAATTTTAACTAAAAACTAATAAAAATATAATAAAAACTCAACTAAAACTACCAAAAATATACTAAAAACAATGCCAAAAAGCGTATAAATTTTCCGCTCATCACAACACCAAACTTAAATTGTTGCTTGTCCCCAAGCAACTGAAAATCAAATAAGATAAAAAGAAGAGAATTACTATAGACTCCAAAATATCAATGAAACATAGCTCCAAATTAGATGAGCGGGACTAGTAGCTTTTTGCCTCCGAACAGTTTTGGCATCTCACTTTATCCTTGAAATTCAGAATGATTGGCTTCTTTAGGAACTCAGAATCCAGATAATGTTTGATTCTCTTAGTTAAGTATGATGATTCTTGAACACAGCTATTTATGAGTCTTGGCCGTGGCCCAAAGCACTCTGTCTTCCAGTATTACCACCGGACATACATGCCACAGACACATAATGGGTGAACCTTTTCAGATTGTGACTCAGCTTTGCTAAAGTCCCCAATTAGAGGTGTCCAGGGTTCTTAAGCACACTCTTATTGCCTTGGATCACAACTTTATTTTTTTTTTTTTTTTTTTGTATTCACTGCTTTTTCTTGCTTCAAGAATCATTTTTATGATTTTCAAATCCTCAGTAACATGTCTCCTTTTTCATCATTCTTTCAAGAGCCAACAATTTTAACATTCATGAACCACAAATTCAAAAGACATATGCACTGTTTAAGCATACATTCAGAAAACAACAAGTATTGTCACCACATCAAACTAATTAAGCTAGTTTTAAAGATGAATTTGAAATCCTGTACTTCTTGTTCTTTGTGATAAAAACAGTTTTCATTTAAGAAAGGTGATGGATTCATATTCACAGCTTTAAGGCATAGACACTAAGGCACTAATGATCATAAGACACAAACATGGATAAACATAAACATAAAAATTCGAAAAAAAAAAACAGAAGAATAAAGAACAAGGAAATCAAGGAACGGGTCCACCTTAGTGATGGCGGCTCTTCCTTCCTCTTGAAGATCCTATGGAGTGCTTGAGCTCCTCAATGTCTCTTCCTTGTCTTTGTTGCTCCTCTCTCATGATCCTTTGATCTTCTCCAATTTTATGGAGGAGGATGGCATGTTCTTGGTGCTCCACCCTTAGTTGTCCCATGTTGGAACTTAATTCTCCTAGGGAGGTGTTCAGTTGCTCCCAATAGTCTTGTGGAGGAAAGTGCATCCCTTGAGGTATCTCAGGGATCTCTTGATGAGAGGGGTCTCTTGTTTGCTCCATCTTCTTCTTAGTGATGGGCTTGAGGTCATGCCTTCTCAGTTGAACCGGCTTTGGATGCCATAAATGGTTATGGAAAAAACAAAAAGCAATGCTTTTACCACACCAAACTTAAAAGGTTTGCTCGTCCTCGAGCAAAAGAAGAAAGAAGAGAGTAGAAGAAGAAGAAATGGAGGAGATGGATGTGAGTGGTGAAGAGGTATTGAGGTGATTGGTGAATGGGTGAAGAAGAAGAGAGGGTGGTGGGGTTGGTGGGGATCCTGGGGTCCACAGATCCTTAGGTGTCAAGGAAAAGTCATCCCTGCACCAAATAGCATCAAAATCCACGTTTTGAGCCATTTCTGGCGTTAAACGCCGGGCTGGTGCCCATTCCTGGCGTTTAACGCCAGGTTCTTGCCCTTTCCTGGCGTTTAACGCCAGTCTGGTTCCCCTTTCTGGCGTTAAACGCCCAGAATGGTGCCAGACTGGGCGTTAAACGCCCAACTGCTAGCCTCACTGGCGTTTAAACGCCAGTGAGTTCTTCCTCCAGGGTGTGCTGTTTTTCTTCCTGTTTTTCATTCTGTTTTTGCTTTTTCAATGGATTTTGTGACTTCTCATGATCATCAACCTACAAAAAAAACATAAAATAACAAAAGAAAATAGTTAATTATAAAACATTGGGTTGCCTCCCAACAAGCGCTTCTTTAATGTCATTAGCTTGACAGAGGACTCTCATGGAGCCTCATAAATGATCAGAGCAATGTTGGAACCTCCCAACACCAAACTTAGAGTTTGAATGTGGGGGTTCAACACCAAACTTAGAGTTTGGTTGTGGCCTCCCAACACCAAACTTAGAGTTTGACTGTGGGGGCTCTGTTTGTCTCTGATTTGAGGGAAGCTCTTCAAGCTTCCTCTCCATGGTGATAGAGGGATGTCCTTGGGCCTTAAACACAAAGGATTCTTCATTCACTTGAATGATCAATTCTCCTCTATCAACATCAATCACAGCCTTTGCTGTGGCTAGGAAGGGTCTGCCAAGGATGATGGATTCTTCCATGCACTTCCCAGGATCTTGTCTCTTTTGAGGCAATTTCTGCCTAGACAAGTCATCCAGTTCCTTGGTGAGCAAGGGAGGTTCATCTTCCCAAGTCTCATTTCCAAATAACTAGTCATTTAGCTTCATGATTGCTCCAAGGTATTTAGCAACTTGCTCTTCAGTGACATACTCATCCTCTTCAGAGGAAGAATACTCACCAGAGCTCATGAGTGGCAGAAGTAAGTATGGAATCTCTATGGTCTCATTTTGAGCCTCAGATTCCCATGGTTCCTCATTGGGGAACTCAATGGAGGTCAGTGCACGCCCATTGATGTCTTCCTCAGTGGCGTTCACTTCCTCTCTTTCCTCTCCATATTCGGCCATGTTTATGGCTTTGCACTCTCCTTTTGGATTTTCTTCTGTATTACTTGGGAGAGTACTAGGAGGGAGTTCAGTAATTTTCTTGCTCAGCTGACCCACTTGTCCTTCCAAATTTCTGATGGAGGACCTTGTTTCATTCATGAAACTTTGAGTGGTTTTGATTAGATCAGAGACCATTGTTGCTAAGTCAGAGGTATTCTGCTTAGAACTCTCTGTCTGTTGCTGAGAAGATGATGGAAAAGGCTTGCCATTGCTAAACTTGTTTCTTCCACCATTGTTGTTGTTGAAACCTTGTTGAGGTTTCTCTTGATTCTTCCATGAGAAATTTGGGTGATTTCTCCATGAAGAATTATAGGTGTTACCATAGGATTCTCCTAGGTAATTCACCTCTTCCATTGAAGGGTTCTCAGGATCATAGGCTTCTTCCTTAGATGAAGCATCCTTAGTACTGCTTGGTGCATTTTGCATTCCAGACAGACTTTGAGAAATCAAATTGACTTGTTGAGTCAATATTTTATTCTGAGCCAAAATGGCGTTCAGAGTATCAATCTCAAGAACTCCTTTCTTCTGACTTGTCCCATTGTTCACAGGATTTCTCTCAGAAGTGTACATGAATTGGTTATTTGCAACCATTTCAATTAGCTCTTGAGCCTCTGCTGGCGTCTTCTTCAGATGAAGAGATCCTCCAGCAGAGCTATCCAAAGACATCTTGGATAGTTCAGAGAGACCATCATAGAAAATACCTATGATGCTCCATTCAGAAAGCATGTCTGAGGGACATTTTCTGATTAATTGTTTGTATCTTTCCCAAGCTTCATAGAGGGATTCTCCATCCTTCTGTCTGAAGGTTTGGACTTCCACTCTAAGCTTACTCCATTTTTGTGGTGGAAAGAACTTTGCCAAGAAGGCATTGACTAGCTTTTCCCAAGAGTCCAGGCTTTCTTTAGGTTGAGAGTCCAACCATATTCTAGCTATGTCTCTTACAGCAAAAGGGAATAGCATCAGTCTATAGACCTCAGGGTCTACCCCATTAGTCTTGACTGTGTCACAGATTTGCAAGAATTCAGCTAAGAACTGATGAGGATCTTCCATTGGAAGTCCATGGAACTTGCAATTCTGTTGCATTAGAGAAACTAATTGAGGCTTAAGCTCAAAGTTGTTTGCTCCAATGGCAGGGATAGAGATGCTTCTCCCATAAAAATCAGGAGTAGGTACAGTAAAGTCACCCAGCACCTTCCTTGCATTGTTTGCATTATTGTTATTTTCGGCTGCCATATCTTCTTCTTCCTTGAAGAATTCGGTCAGGTCCTCTAAAGAGAGTTGTGCTTTGGCTTCTCTTAGCTTTCTCTTCAAGGTCCTTTCAGGTTCAGGGTCAGCTTCAACAAGAATGCCTTTGTCTTTGTTCCTGCTCATATGAAAGAGAAGAGAACAAGAAAATATGGAATCCTCTATGTCACAGTATAGAGATTCCTTGAGGTGTCAGAGGAAGAAAAATGGAAGACAGAAGTAGAAAATTCGAACTTATCAAAGAAGATGGAGTTCGAATTTTGCATTAAGGAATAGAGTTAGTCCAAAATTAGAAGGATGTGAGAAGAAGGGAAGTAATTTTCGAAAATTAAGTAAAAGATTTTGAAAATATTTTTGAAAAACACAAATTGATTTTCGAAAATAAGAGTGAGAAAGAGATCAAGTGATTTTTGAAAAAGATTTTGAAATTAGAAGTTAAAAAGATTTGATTGAAAACTATTTTGAAAAAGATGTCATTAAAAAGATATGATTGATTTTAAAAAGATGTGATTTAAAAGATATGATTTGAAAAACATTTAAAAAAAAAGATATGATTTGAAAACAATTTTAAAAAGATTTGATTTGAAAAACATTTTAAAAAGATTTGATTTTAAAAATTAATGACTTGCCTAACAAGAAAAGATATGATTCAAACATAAAACCTTCCTTAACAGAAAAGGCAAAAAATGTTCAATCAAATCATTAATTGTTAGTAAGTATCTTTGAAAAAGGAAAGAAATTGATTTTGAAAACATTTGATTGAAAAGATATGATTTGAAAAAGATTTGATTTTGAAAAACTTTGAAAACTTGAAAAAAATTGATTTTGAAAACAAAATCTTCCCCCTTTGCCATCCTGGCGTTAAACGCCCAGAATGGTGCACATTCTGGCGTTTAACGCCCAAACTACTACCCTTTTGGGCGTTAAACGCCCAACCAGGCACCCTGGCTGGCGTTTAAACGCCAGTCTGTCTTCTTCACTGGGCATTTTGAATGCCCAGCTTTTTCTGTGTGATTCCTCTGCAGTATGTTCTGAATCTTCAATTCTTTGTATTATTGACTTGAAAAGACACAAATTAAAAATATTTTTGGATTTTTTTTTTATTAATAAGGAATAATCAAAATGCAACTAAAATCAAATAATAATGCATGCATGACACCAAACTTAGCAGTTTGTTTACTACTGATACTAACAAAATGAGAATGCATATGAGAAACAACAAAACACTCAAGTCAATAAAATTCAAAGATCAAAACAAGGAGATCATCAAGAACACTTGAAGATCAAATGAGGACACATGCATGAATGCATTAAGCACAGAAACATGCAATTGACACTAAACTTAAGATGAGACTCTATACTCAAACAAGAAATATTTTTGGTTTTTATGATTTTGTAATTTTTTTGGCTTTTTCGAAAATTAAGTGAAAAGGAAAATAAAGGTATCAAAATTCTTAGTGAGAATTCCAGGAATCATGCAATGTTAGTCTAAAGCTTTAGTCTAAAGGAATTAGACATAGCTAGCTATGCTTCAGCAAGACATTGCATTCAAGAGCTAAATTGATGATGATCAATCAGCTTTGGTGATGATAAGAACATCACCTTGAAACACTAGAATTCATTCTTAAGAACTCTGAAGAAAAATAAATGCCTAATCTAAGCAACAAGATGAACCGTCAGTTGTCCATACACAAGAACAATCCCCGGCAACGGCGCCAAAAACTTGGTCGGCGAAATTGTGAACTATACTTTTTCACAACTCTCATAATCCCTGGTAATGGCTCCAAAAACTTGGTGCGCTCAATACCATGGCATTACACAACTTCGCACAACTAACCAGCAAGTGCACTAGGTCGTCCAAGTAATAAACCTTACGTGAGTAAGGGTCGATCCCACGGAGATTGTTAGTATTGAAGCAAGCTATGGTCATCTTGTAAATCTTAGTTAGGCAAACTCAAATGTATATGATGATGATGAACGAAAATAACATGCAAGATAAAGATAGTGATACTTATGTATATCATTGGTGTAAGAGCTTCAGACAAGTGTATGAAGATGCCTTCCCTTCCGTCTCTCTGCTTTCCTACTGCCTTCATCCAATCCTTCTTACTCCTTTCCATGGCAAACTCGTGTAGGGTTTCACTGTTGTCAGCAGCTACCTCCCATCCTCTCAGTGAAAGCGATTGCATATGCTCCGTCACAGCATAGCGGAATTCATCTGTCGGTTCTCAATCAGGCGCGGAATAGAATCCAGTGATTCTTTTGCGTTATCACTAACGCCCCGCCCTCAGGGTTTGAAGCACGTCACAGTCATTCAGTCATTGAATCCTACTCAGAATACCACAGACAAGGTTTAGACCTTCCGGATTCTCTTGAATGCCGCCATCAGGTCCTGCCTATACCACGAAGATTCCGATTAAAGAATCCAAGAGATATTCACTAAGCCTCAGATGCTTGTAGAACAAGAGTGGTTGTCAGTCACTTTGTTCATGGGTGAGAATGATGATGGGCGTCAATCATCACATTCGTCAAGTTGAAGAACAAGTGATATCTTGGACAAAGAACAAGCGGAATTGAATGGAAGAACAATAGTAATTGCATTAATACTCGAGGTACAGCAGAGCTCCACACCTTCATCTATGGTGTGTAGAAACTCCACCGTTGAAAATACATAAGAACAAGGTCTGATCATTGGTTTCGGCCCTAGAGAGGGAACCAGAAGAACCAAGATGAAAATACAATAGTAAAAGGTCCTATTTATAAGAAACTAGTAGCCTAGGGTGTACAGAGATGAGTAAATGACATAAAAATCCACTTCCGGGCCCACTTGGTGTGTGCTTGGGCTGAGCAATGAAGTAATTTTCGTGTAGAGACTCTTCTTGGCGTTTAACTCCCATTTTGGTGCCAGTTTGGGCGTTTAACTCCCATTTAGGTGCCAGTTCCGGCGTTTAACGCTGGGATTTCTGTAGGTGACTTTGAACGCCGGTTTGGGCCATCAAATCTTGGGCAAAGTATGGACTATCATATATTGCGGGAAAGCCCAGGATGTCTACTGTCGAACGCCGTTGAGAGCGCGCCAATTGGGCTTCTGTAGCTCCAGAAAATCCACTTCGAGTGCAGGGAGGTCAGAATCCAACAGCATCTGCAGTCCTTTTGAGTCTCTGAATCAGATTTTTGCTCAGAACCCTCAATTTCAGCCAGAAAATACCTGAAATCACAGAAAAACACACAAACTCATAGTAAAGTCCAGAAAAGTGAATTTTAACTAAAAACTAATAAAAATATAATAAAAACTCAACTAAAACTACCAAAAATATACTAAAAACAATGCCAAAAAGCGTATAAATTTTCCGCTCATCAGGACTCTAGCAAAGCTGAGTCACAATCTGAAAAGGTTCACCCAATTATGTGTCTGTGGCATGTTTGTATCCGGTGGTAATACTGGAAGACAGAGTGCTTTGGGCCACGGCCAAGACTCATAAAGTAGCTGTGTTCAAGAATCATCATACTTAACTAGGAGAATCAATAACACTATCTGGATTCTGAGTTCCTAAAGAAGCCAACCATTCTGAATTTCAAAGGATAAAGTGAGATGCCAAAACTGTTCAGAGGCAAAAAGCTAAAAGCCCCGCTCATCTAATTAATACTGATCTTCATAGATGTTTTTGGAGTTCATTGCATATTCTCTTCTTTTTATCTTATTTGATTTTCAATTGCTTGGGGACAAGCAACAATTTAAGTTTGGTGTTGTGATGAGCGGATAATTTGTACGCTTTTTGGCATTGTTTTTAGTATGTTTTTAGTAGGATTTAGTTAGTTTTTAGTATATTTTTATTAGTTTTTAGTTAAAATTCACTTTTCTAGACTTTACTATGAGTTTGTGTGTTTTTCTGTGATTTCAGATATTTTCTGGCTGAAATTGAGGGACCTGAGCAAAAATCTGATTCAGAGACTGAAAAGGACTGCAGATGCTGTTGGATTCTGACCTCCCTGCACTCGAAGTGGATTTTCTGGAGCTACAGAAGCCCAATTGGCGCGCTCTCAACGGCGTTCGACAGTAGACATCCTGGGCTTTCCCGCAATATATGATAGTCCATACTTTGCCCAAGATTTGATGGCCCAAACCGGCGTTCAAAGTCACCTTCAGAATTCCCAGCGTTAAACGCCGGAACTGGCACCAAAGTGGGAGTTAAACGCCCAAACTGGCACAAAAGCTGGCGTTTAACTCCAAGAGAAGTCTCTACACGAAAATGCTTCAATGCTCAGCCCAAGCACACACCAAGTGGGCCCGGAAGTGGATATTTATGTCATTTACTCATCTTTGTAATTCTTAAGCTACTAGTTCCCTATAAATAGGACCTTTTTCCATTGTATTTTTATCTTTTGATCACTTTTGATCTTAGGATCATCTTTTGATCACTTTTGATCTTAGGATCATCTTTTGATCACTCGAGATCTTAGATCATTGGGAGGCTGGCCTCACGGCCACGCCTAGACCTTGTTCTTATGTATTTTCAACGGTGGAGTTTCTACACACCATAGATTAAGGTGTGGAGCTCTGCTGTACCTCGAGTATTAATGCAATTACCATTGTTCTTCTATTCAATTCAGCTTGTTCTTATTCCAAGATACCACTTGTTCCTCAACTTGATGAATGTGATGATCCGTGACACTCATCATCATTCTCACCTATGAACGTGTGACTGACAACCACCTCCGTTCTACCTTAGATTGGGTGGATATCTCTTGGATTCCTGATACACGACGCATGGTTGTTGCTCGCCTGACAAACGAGCGCTCGCCTGACAACTGAGCCATCCATTCCGTGAGATCAGAGTCTTCGTGGTATAAGCTAGAACTAATGGCGGCATTCAAGAGAATCCGGAAGGTCTAAACCTTGTCTGTGGTATTCTGAGTAGGATTCAATGATTGAATGACTGTGATGTGCTTCAAACTCGCAATTGTGGGGCGTTAGTGACAGACGCAAAAGAATCAATGGATTTTATTCCGACATGATCGAGAACCGACAGCTGGATAGCCGTGCCGTGACAGGGTGCGTTGAACATTTCCACTGAGAGGATGGGAGGTAGCCACTGACAACGGTGAAACCCTTCCATACAGCTTACCATGGAAAGGAGTAAGAAGGATTGGATGAAGACAGTAGGAAAGCAGAGAGACGGAAGGGACAAAGCATCTTCATTCGCTTATCTGAAATTCTCACCAATGAATTGCATAAGTATCTCTATCTTTATCTTTATGTTTTATTCATCATCTATACCCATTTGAGTCTACCTGACTGAGATTTACAAGGTGACCATAGCTTGCTTCATACCAACAATCTCTGTGGGATCGACCCTTACTCGCGTAAGGTTTATTACTTGGACGACCCAGTACACTTGCTGGTTAGTTGTGCGAAGTTGTGATAAAGAGTTGAGATTGCAATTGTGCGTACCATGTTGATGGCGCCATTGATGATCACAATTTCGTGCACCAATGAACATCAAGAACATATTTTTGAAAAACTTTTGATGCAAAGAAAACATGCAAGCCACCAAACTTAGAAATCTTTCGTGTTTAGACACTATGAATGCAAAAATACACATAAAAAACATCATACAACACAAAACAAGAAAATTTAAAGATCAAACAAGAAGACTTACCAAGAACAACTTGAATATCATGAAGAACACTATGAATGCATGAATTTTCGAAAAATGCAAGAACAAGATGAATATGCAATTGACACCAAACTTAAAACATGACACAAGACTCAAACAAGAAACACAAAAAAATTTTTGGTTTTTATGATTTTATGAAATTTTTGTATTTTCTTTTATTTTTTTCGAAAAACATATAGGAAAAAGAAAATAAGAAATTCAAAAAAAAATTTTAAGAAGAATTCCAGGAATCTTTCAATGTTAGCCTAAAGCTCCAATTCAAGGGTTGGACATGGCTTAATAGCCAGCCAGCTTTAGGATATAAATCAGGCATGCAACAGCTGAAATTTCAATTAACTTGCCTCTATGCTTTACAGCCAGCCAAGCTTCATGGCTTTACAGCCTCAGTAAAAAAGGATTAAACATGGCTTTACAGCCAGCCAAGCTTCAACATGCTTCATGAAACACTAGAATTCATTCTTAAAAATTTAGAATAATTTTCGAAAACAGATGAGAAATTTTTGAAAGATTTTTGAAAATTCTTGAAAATAAAACAAAAAGAAAATTACCTAATCTGAGCAACAAGATGAACCGTCAGTTGTCCAAACTCGAACAATCCTCGACAACGGTGCCAAAAACTTGGTAGGCAAAATTGTGATTTCTGATAATGGCATTCATGTTCATTCTCTACCCGGCAACGGCGCCAAAAACTTGATAGGCAAAATTGTGATTTCTGATAATGGCATTCATGTTCGTTCTCTCCCTAGTAATGGCGCCAAAAACTTGGTGCATGATACCATGGTCCAAACATAACTTCACAACTTCGCACAACTAACCAGCAAGTGCACTGGGTCGTCCAAGTAATAAACCTTACGTGAGTAAAGGTCGATCCCACGGAGATTGTTGGTATGAAGCCAGCTATGGTCATCTTGTAAATCTCAGTTAGGCGGATAATAAATGATTATGGAGTTTTTGAATAATAATAATAAATAAACAGAAAATAAAGATAGAAATACTTATGTAAGTCATTAGTGGGAATTTCAGATAGGTGTATGAAGATGTTGTGCTCCTTTTGAATCTCTGCTTTCCTACTGCCTTCATCCAATCCTTTTTACTCCTTTCCATGGCAAGCTGTATGTAGGGCATCACCGTTGTCAATGGCTACATCCCATCCTCTCAGTGAAAAAGGTCCAAATGCTCTGTCACGGCACGGCTAATCATCTGTCGGTTCTCGATCATGTCGGAATAGAATCCCTTGATTCTTTTGCATTTATCATCACGCCCAACAATTGCGAGTTTGAAGCTCGTCACAGTCATTCAATCCCTGAATCCTACTCGGAATACCACAGACAAGGTTTAGACTTTCCGGATTCTCATGAATGCCTCCATCAATTCTAGCTTATACCACGAAGATTCTGATTAAGGAATCCAAGAGATATGCGCCCGGTCTAAGGTAGAACGGAAGTGGTTGTCAGTCACGCGTTCATGGGTGAGAATGATGATGAGTGTCACGGATCATCACATTCATCATGTTTAAGTACAACGAATATCTTATAACAGGAATAAACTGAATTGAATAGAAAATAGTAATAATTGCATTAAAACTCGAGGTACAGCAGAGCTCCACACCCTTAATCTATGGTGTGTAGAAACTCCACCGTTGAAAATACATAAGTGATGAAGGTCCAGGAATGGCCGAATGGCCAGCCCCCAAAACGTGATCACAGGATCAAAAATACAATCCAGGATGTCTAATACAATAATAAAATGTCCTATTTATACTAGACTAGCTACTAGGGTTTAGAGAAGTATGTAATTGATGTAGAAATCCACTTCTGGGGCCCACTTGGTGTGTGCTTGGGCTGATCTTGAGCTTTACACATGCAGAGGCTTCTCTTGGAGTTGAACGCCAAGCTGTATCGTGTTTTTAGCGTTCAACTCTGGTTCATGACGTGTTTCTGGCGTTTGACTCCAGAATGCAACATGGAACTGGCGTTGAGCGCCAGTTTGCATCATCTAATCTCGAATAAAGTATGGACTATTATATATTTCTGGAAAACTCTGGATGTCTACTTTCCAACGCCATTAGAAGCGCACCATTTGGAGTTCTGTAGCTTTAGAAAATCAATTTTGAGTGCAGGGCGGTCAGAATCCAACAGCATCAGCAGTCCTTTGTCAGCCTTTTATCAGAGTTTTGCTCAGGCCCCTCAATTCCAGCCAGAAAATACCTGAAATCAAAGAAAAATATACAAACTCATAGTAAAGTCCAGAAATGTAAATTTAGCATAAAAACTAATGAAAACATCCCTAACAGTATCTAGATCCTACTAAAAACTACCTAAAAACAATGCCAAAAAGCGTATAAATTATCTGCTCATCAATATACAAGGTGTAGTTCTCCAAAATGCCAAGCTCCTTTCTAGTTCAAAACTACTCCTATATATGCTACTCTTCTTGATCTTCTAGTTAGTTCTTCAAGTCTTGGATATGGGCCTTTGATCTTGAGTTGAAGCAGTTACAATCTTTAGTGGGCTCAGCTTTGCTTGCAGAAAAGTGTGAGTTAGGCATGGACGTTAGTTAGGACTTTAGTGGTGTTAACGTTAAGTGAAAATGTGGGTTCGAGAACGTTAGTGATGATCACCTTTTCCACTAAAATTCCAACCCATTAATGATCCACGTTAACTTCAACATTAGTGGCACTAACGTGACCACTAACGTTGCCTCTTGGTCCTTCGCAAACATTATTGGCGTTCACCTTTTTCAATAACGTTGGCTCTTGGGTCTTCTTCCCACGTTAGAGTTCACGTTAGTGTAACTAATGTGACCCTTAACGTGGGCATGCCTAAGCTTCGAGAGCGTTAGTGACACTTACCTTTGTCACTAACGCTCCAAACGCCCCTCCTTCTCACGTTAGAGTTCACGTTAATTGGATTAACGTGACCACTAACGTGGTGATGATTGCCATCTCCAACATTAGTGACAAAGGTGAGTGTCACTAACGTTGGCCCATCATGCTTAGCTCCACGTTACTCTTCACGTTAGTGGTCTTAACGTGACCACTAACGTGGGCACTCTTGGCTTAGTCCAACGTTAGTGACAAAGGTTAGTGTCACTAACGTTGGCGATTGCTTCCTCCTCCCACGTTAGAGTTCACATTAATTGGATTAACGTGACTCTTAACGTGGCTAAATGTGCCCTTGTGGAACGTTAGTGGCATTCACTTTTACCACTAATGTTGGAGCTCCTCTTTTCCTCCACGTTAACGTTAATGTACTTAACGTGGCAACTAACGTGGGCTATGATGGCTTCGAAGGTGTTATTGGGGGTCACCTTTTTCATTAACGCTACAAGCATGTCCCTTTTCCACGTTAGTGATCATGTTAATTAGATTAACGTGGCTCCTTCTTGCTTCTTTTGTCCTGAAATCAAGCAATTAAAGTGCATCAAAGCTCTGTTCCAAGTCATGAGATTATACATCATCAATTATATCATTCAATTCCTGCCTAATTCTCATGAAACCATGTAAAGTTCACAATGTTTCCTTGAATCAAGGTGTAAGTGTATTTTTGTCCAAAACTTGCTTATTCACTAAGAAAATGCATGAAACTACCATAAAACAGTAAAGAAAAGGTCAGTGAAACTGGCCAAGATGCCTTGGCATCACAACGCCAAACTTAAAGCTTGCTTGTCCCTAAGCAAGTACTGAAACATAGGAAAGATGCATGAAAGAACAAGATAAACAATTTATTGTTGTAGAAGTCAAATCCCTAGTTTATGGGGTTTCATGCATAGCAACTTAGGTTCATTCCTTCACTGGTTTTCAGGCCTTTATCATGCCCTTGATCACTCACTTGATTGTATCCTTTGAGACTTCTTATTTATTGATCCTCCCTTCTTTTCTAGGCTTTATTGCATTCTTGTTAGGCTAAGTGCTCTGTGAGAGGGCGACTCTTTAAGATAAGCTTTCAGCCAACACTCCCGAACCAGTTGGTTCAAGGTGCTAGGTGCTGAGACACCCCTAAGAACTTACTCCCTCAAGTCTCTTTCCCCCATACATGCACACAATAGGCACATGGTTTTTTATTTTTCTTCCTTGAGACCTTGGTGTCCAGCAACTCTTTGGGTTACTAGGTGCTCTGTAGCAAAGGTTGCTCTTGATAGTGGACTTTCAGCTGATAATCCTGGGTTAGTTAACCCAAGTTACCAAGTGATAAGGCACCCCTGAGAGCTTATTCATCCAAGCATATCCTTTGCACAGAAGCACCACAAACACATGCCTCAATATTCAAACCCTTGGGGCCTAGTGGTGCACGAAATTGTGATCATCAATGGCGCCATCAACATGGTACGCTCAATTGCAATCTCAACACTTTATCACAACTTCGCACAACTAACCAACAAGTGCACTGGGTCGTCCAAGTAATAAACCTTACGCGAGTAAGGGTCGATCCCACGGAGATTGTTGGTATGAAGCAAGCTATGGTCATCTTGTAAATCTCAGTCAGGCAGATTCAAATGGTTATGGATGATATATGAATAAAACATAAAACAAGGATAGAGATACTTATGTAATTCATTGGTGAGAATTTCAGACAAGCGTATGGAGATGCTTTGTCCCTTCCGTCTCTCTGCTTTCCTATTGTCTTCATCAAATCCTTCTTACTCCTTTCCATGGTAAGCTGTATGTTGGGCATCACCGTTGTCAGTGGCTACAGTCCCGTCCTCTCAGTGAAAATGTTCAACGCACCCTGTCACGGCACGGCTGATCATCTGTCGGTTCTCAATCAGGTTGGAATAGAATCCATTGATTCTTTTGCGTCTGTCACTAACGCCCAGCCTTCAGGAGTTTGAAGCTCGTCACAGTCATTCAATCATTGAATCCTACTCAGAATACCACAGACAAGGTTTAGACCTTCCGGATTCTCTTGAATGCCGCCATCAATTCTAGCTTATACCACGAAGATTCCGATTAAGGAATCCAAGAGATAAACATTCAAGCCTTGTTTGCTTGTAGAACGGCAGTGGTTGTCAGGCACGCGTTCATAAGTGAGAATGATGATGAGCGTCACATAATCATCACATTCATCAAGTTCTTGAGTGCGAATGAATATCTTGGAATAAGAACAAGCTGAATTGAATAGAAGAACAATAGTAATTGCATTAATACTCGAGGTACAGCAGAGCTCCACACCTTAATCTATGGTGTGTAGAAACTCCACCATTGAAAATACATAAGAACAAGGTCTAGGCATGGCCGTGAGGCCAGCCTCCCAATGATCTAAGATAGCATAAGACTAAAGATAGATACCAAGATGAGAATACAATAGTAAAAGGTCCTATATGTAGAGAACTAGTAGCCTAGGGTTTACAGAAATGAGTAAATGACATAAAAATCCACTTCCGGGCCCACTTGGTGTGTGCTTGGGCTGAGTATTGAAGCATTTTCGTGTAGAGACTTTTCTTGGAGTTAAACGCCAGCTTTTATGCCAGTTTGGGCGTTTAACTCCCATTCTTGTGCCAGTTCCGGCATTTAACGCCGGGCAGTTTTGAGCTTATTTGAAACGCCGGTTTGGGCCATCAAATCTCGGGCAAAGTATGGACTATTATACATTGCTGGAAAGCCCAGGATGTCTACTTTCTAACTCCATTGAGAGCGCGCCAATTGGGCTTCTATAGCTCCAGAAAATCCACTTCGAGTGCAGGGAGGTCAGAATCCAACAGCATCTGCAGTCCTTTTCAGTCTCTGAATCAGATTTTTGCTCAGGTCCCTCAATTTCAGCCAGAAAATACCTGAAATCACAGAAAAACACACAAACTCATAGTAAAGTCCAGAAAAGTGAATTTTAACTAAAAACTAATAAAAATATACTAAAAACTAACTAAAACATACTAAAAACATACTAAAAATAATGCCAAAAAGCGTATAAATTATCCGCTCATCACCTAGCCTTATTTCTTATTATTTTTCTTTCCTTTTCAAACTCTTATTGTTCTTTCTCTTTTCTTATTAGGATCTTGTTATTTGGTTAGTCTCATAGGATATGTTTCAAGCATGTGATTTGGAGCATATAGTTGCCTATACACCTTGTTGGTGAACCAACTTAGCTAATTAATTACCATACCACAAACTTAGGAACTCACTTCACAAGATAAACCCACTCTTGTTTTTCATAACATTTTCTTTTTAATTGACTTAAAAGGACAAGCATACATATAAGCAAGATGAAAATGGAAGCTAGGGTCTTAGACCAACATACTTAGACCTAAACAATGAAATCTTAAGGCAGAATTGAAAACTCCTAAGCTAATATGGAAGCATGTTCTATTTCATACATGATTTTCCTTATTTAAAACTTGAAAAAGATAAAATGAAGAGGGAGCTCCACCACCTTTTACTTATTGGAATGCTCATGCTCTCTCCCTTGTTTGTACTCTTTAAGTCCATTTGTACTCCTTGCATCCGATTCATTCTGGTCATCTTCCAATCTTCCAGTGCCTTCTTTACTGATTCATGACTCTTTTCGGCTCTCTCTCGTTCCACTCATGCTAACTCATCCTTTACGTCTTCATACCTTGTGATCCCAAGGTGCAATACAGGCAGTTTTCCGACTAAGTATCCGAGCCTGGCTTGAGTGTTTACATGGTAACCGATTTCACTCATATAGACTCCTTCCGAGAACGCTCTGTATTCATCGAAAGATCTGCCTGTTCTCTTTGTTTCCAATGCATCTCATGAATGTGTGCACCTTGATGTGCTTGGATGTTGATTAGCTTTTGGATGGCTTCTTGTTGTTGGTCTTGCTTTTGGTTCAACTTGTGGAAGGATTCACCCCACTGTCTCCCTTGTTCCAGTTGTTGCTCCATCAATTGCTTTTGATTAACTAAGAGCCATTCATGAATGCAAACCAACCGACCAATCAAGTACTCATGCATGCAACGCTGGTAACACCAAACTTAGTTTGTGATCATGTGGTGAAAAAAAAATTTGATTAAGGCTCTCTAAGGTTGACATAATATGAATTGTGTTCAAGCTCTCTTAGTGTGCCTTTAACACCAAACTTGTCATTCACTATATGCTGCATGTAGAGGTTCTTATAAGTGCTTGTCAAAGTTGGTTTAGAATTCATGAACCTTGCTTTATTAACTACTATTAAAGATTAAAAGGAAAGGATATAAAACATGGGTTGCCTCCCATGAAGCGCTTCTTTAATGTCATTAGCTTGACGTCTGGCCTTTGTCAGGGTGGTTGGTAGTACTTCAAATCTTTCCCTCTTGCAGTGAATCTATCTCCATTGGCTTTGTTAAGAAGCTCCACATGTTCTAAGGATAGAATTTTGCTGATGGTATACACTTGAGGCAGCTGAGATGGGATGGTGGGGGGATGAGGTGGTATAGGTGGAAGATAAATAGAGACCACTTCATCTCCTGGAGAGAAATCCTCTGTAGAAATCTTCTTGTTCCTCCATCCCCTTGGGGCCTTTTTCCTTGTTTCCCTTGATGTTACTTTGCTCCTTGTGGTTCCCTCTTTTAGGATGGTTTTGTTGCTTGTCTTGTGTGACTCTGGTGGGTCTAGCTCCTCTTGGGTTACATTTGGCTGTTGTTCCTTCTGACCACATTGCTTGTCAACCATATGGATTCTCAGGTGTGGTGCTTGTGCTCTCATGCTTGTCTCCTCCATCAATTCTTTATTGTGCTCTTCCTTTGACTCTTTGTTATCATGATCTGCTTATTGTTAGGGTTTAAAGACATTGAAGGTGACTTGTTCATCATGTATCCTCAATTTTAGTTCTCCTCGCTCCACATCTATAAGTGCCCTGGCTGTGGCTAAGAATGTTCTCCCAAGGATGATGGGATGGATGTGATTCTTTTCCATCTCCAAGATAACAATGTCTATGGGAAGGAAGTAGTTCCCAACCTTCAATAACACATTTTCAACCACTCCTATTGCCTGTTTTTGAGTTTTGTCGGCCAGTTTAATGATTACGTCCGTGGGTGTTAGCTCATTGATTTGGAGCTTTTTCATGAGGGGTATAGGCATTAAGTTGATGCTTGCCCCCAAGTCACAGAGTCCCTTATCAATCATTGCTTCTCCTATAGCACAGGGGATGTGAAAACTCCCTGGGTCATTCTTCTTTGTAGGTGGCTCTGTTTGAATGAGAGCACTGTACTCCTTATTCATCACTATTGTTTGCCCACCCTTCAGTGAACTCTTTTTGGTCAGCAGCTCCTTTATGTACTTGATGTATGATGGCATCTGCTGAAGAGCCTTAATGAACGGTATGTTCACATGAAGGGATGCAAACATATCGAGGAACCTTGAATATACTCTCCTTGCTACACCACCCTTGAGCCTTTGGGGAAAAGGTGCATATGGGTTCAAAGTCTCCTCTTTCTTTAGTACCTCCCTATGTGTGGGATGGGGTGCTTGATTTCTCTTGTCATGCTTTTCTTTTGGATCGTCTTGGAGGTGCTATGTTTGTGTGTATACTTCTTCTACACTCCTCTCATCATTTATAGTGATCATCTTACATTCTTCCCATCTTACTTTCTTTGTTTCTCCTCTTGGGTTCTTCTTTGTGTCACTTGGGAAACTATCAGTAGGTTTGGGAAACTGTTGAGATAGATACCCCACTTAGGACTCCAGCCTCTTGATGGTGTCTCTATGGTTTTTTATATTGCCTCGCACTTCATCCTTGAATACTCTGTTGTCTTGAACTTCCTTACATATGCCTTCAAGTAGAGTCTCAATTCTGGAGAGTCTATCTTCGGTTGGTGATGGTGGGGTGAGGTTAGGAGGTTGAAAAGGGTGATTAGGTAGGTGTTGATATGATCTCTATGAGGGGTGTTGGTGAGTTGCATTGTTGTTGGGATTGTGGTTATGGCGTCTCTGGTCTTGGCCTTGGTCTTGTTGGTTTCCCCACCCAAAATTAGGGTGGTTTCTCCAACCAAAATTGTAAGTTTTGGAGTATGGATCATGGATCTGTCTGGGTGAGTTCCCAACATAATTGGATTATTCCCAGTCACTTTCTTCTCCTGCATTCACCCTTTTTTGAGCTGGTGATAAAGTGGTGATTGCTACAACTTAGTTCTCTTCCACCTTCTTGGTAAGGTTAGCTAATTGCTTGGTGATCATCTTATTTTGAGCCAGCAGTGCATCCATGTGGTTTAGCTCCATCACTCCTCGAGTGTTGCTCCTTTCAGAATCATAGAAGTAGTCATTCTCAGCTACAGTCTCAATGACATCTATGGCCTCTTCAATGGTCTTCTTCTTGTTTAGAGAGCCCCTGATGAATGGTCCACGGCCTTCTTTGACTTGTAGGAAAGACCTTCATAAAAAATGTGCAGTTGAACCCATTCATTAAACATGTCCGGTGGGCACCTTCTTGTTAAGTCCTTAAATCTCTCTCATGCCTCATAGAGAGTTTCACCATCTTGTTGTCTGAAGGTTTGAACCTCAACTCTCAGCCTGTTGATTCTTTGAGGAGGGTAGAATCTCGCTAGAAACTTGTTCACCACATCTTTCCAATTTGTTAAACAATCCTTCGGAAAGGATTCCAGCCATTTAGATGCTTTGTTCCTGAGTGAGAAAGGGAACAAGAGCAGTCTATGGATGAACACCATTAGACTTCACATTGTCACATCTTCTTAGGAAGGTGGTTAGATGTGTATTGGGGTCTTCTTGGGCACTTCCTCCAAATGAACAGTTGTTCTGAACAAGGGTGATGAGCTGGGGTTTTAATTCAAAGTTATTCCCATGTATGGTTGGCTTTTGGATGCTACTTCCATAATTTTCTGGGTTTGGATTGATGTAAGAGCCTAGAACTCTTCTCTCTTGCCCAGCATGATTCACAAGGCCCTCTCTGGCATGGTTATGAGTTTCTCCTTCATGGTTTTTTTCCATGTTCTCCTCCATGTTTGTTTCAAAGAATTCTTCCTCTTCCTCAGCACCAACAGCTCTTTTTCCTCTTGCTTCCCTCCTTAATATAAGGAAGGTCCTCTCAGGTTCCGAATCAAAGGAAGTTGAAACTCCGCTTCTTTTCCCTGTCATATAACTAACAGAGCACACAGCAAGAAATAAAATGAAGAGGTTATTCTTGTTAGAGTGGCTGTTAGTATGAGTGGTGCAAATTATCAAACAGTTAGTGGGTTAGTGAGCAGAATTGTAAATAATAACAAAGAAAAAGAAAACAAAGAGGGGAGAGGGGATGAGGAAGAAAATAACTGAAACTGAAGGTAATTGACTAGGTAAAATAAACAATCAAAAGAAAATGCTCAATCTAGTGAACTTCCAACTTAATCATTGTCGATACAAAATCAATCCCCAGCAACGGCGCCATAAACTTGATGCACAAAAACATGTCTTTCAACAAATTTCTCTTCGGCAAGTATACCGAATTGTCGTCAAGTAAAAACTCACAATAGAGTGAGGTCGAATCCCACAGGGATTGATTGGTCAAGCAACTTTAGTTGGAAAGATGTGCTAGTTGAGCTAACAGAAATTGAGTTGAGAATTGCATAAAATTAAATAGCGGGAAAGTAAAATGTAGAAAGTAAATTGCAGAATCTTAAATGGGGATTTGGGAAAATGAGCATGAAGATAAATGGCAGAAAGTAAAGAGAATGGGTAAGATCAGAAAAGGGAGATTCATTGGGCTTAGGAGATGTTGCATTCTCCGGATCAAATTCATTCTCATCTCTTCCTCAATCAATGCATTCATTGATCTCCTTGGAAATCTTAGGTGATTGGATCCCAATTCCTTGGCAATCCAATCTCTCTAAGCTTGAACAATTGTCCAATTCCTTGATTTAATTGCTCATGGGAAGAGATGAAGTATGGTCACTGATTATACCACATGTATTTCCAAATCAAAGTGTTGGGAGGATTACATGTCACTATATCCGTCCAAATCCCAATTTGGTCCAACATGAGAAAGCATTTCTAACATGATCTCCTCATATCTTTTCCAAGGCTCAGATGAGATCCAATTATGGAGAGTTTCTTTTCCAAGACAACTAACCAATTGAATTAAGATCGAAAGCTTTCTAGTAAATCAAGAGAAAAGAAAGAGGAAGAAGAATGAAAACTATAATTGATCCAACAAATTACAACAGAGCTCCCTAACCCAATGAAAGGGGGTTTAGTTGTTCATAGCTCTGGAAATGGAAATGGAAAATGGTAGAAAAGAGTACATTCTTCAGTAACTAGAAAAGTGCAGAAAAGTAAATATACAAGGTGTAGTTCTCCAAATTGCCAAGCTCCTTTCTAGTTCAAAACTACTCCTATATATACTACTCTTCTTGATCTTCTAGTTAGTTCTTCAAGTCTTAGATATGGGCCTTTGATATTGAGTTGAAGCAGTTACAATCTTTAGTGGGCTTAGCTTTGCTTGCAGAAGAGTGTGAGTTAGGCATGGACGTTAGTTAGGACGTTAGTGGTGTTAACGTTAAGTGAAAATGTTGGTTCGAGAATGTTAGTGATGATCACCTCTTCCACTAACGTTCTAACCCACTAATGATCCACGTTAACTTCAACGTTAGTGGCACTAACGTGACCACTAACATTGCCTCTTGGTCCTTCACAAATGTTATTGGCGTTCACCTTTTTCAATAACGTTGGCTCTTGGGTCTTCTCCGCACGTTAGAGTTCACGTTAGTGTAACTAACGTGACCCTTAACGTGGGCATGCCTAAGCTTCGAGAGCGTTAGTGACAGTTACCTTTGTCACTAACGCTCCAAACGCCCCTCCTTCTCACGTTAGAGTTCACGTTAATTGGATTAACGTGACCACTAACGTGGTGGTGATTGTCATCTCCAACGTTAGTGACAAAGGTGAGTGTCACTAACGTTGGCCCATCATGCTTAGCTCCACGTTACTCTTCACGTTAGTGGTCTTAACGTGACCACTAACGTGGGCACTCTTGGCTTAGTCCAACATTAGTGACAAAGGTTAATGTGACTAACGTTGGCGATTGCTTCCTCCTCCCACGTTAGAGTTCACGTTAATTGGATTAACGTGACTCTTAACGTGGCTAAATGTGCCCTTGTGGAACGTTAGTGGCATTCACTTTTACTACTAACATTGGAGCTCCTCTTTTCCTCCACGTTAATGTACTTAACGTGGCAACTAACGTGGGCTATGATGGTTTCGAAGGCGTTATTGGGGGTCACCTTTTTCATTAACGCTACAAGCTTGTCCCTATTCCACGTTAGTGATCACGTTAATTAGATTAACGTGGCTGCTAACGCGACTCCTTCTTACTTCCTTTGTCCTAAAATCAAGCAATTAAAGCATCAAAGCTCTGTTCCAAGTCATGAGATTATGCATCATCAATTATATCATTCAATTCCTGCCTAATTCTCATGAAACCATGTAAAGTTCACAGTGTTTGCTTGAATCAAGGTGTAAGTGTATTTTTCTCCAAAACTTGCTTATTCACTAAGAAAATGCATGAAACTACCCTAAAACAGTAAAGAAAAGGTCAGTGAAATTGGCCAAGATGCCCTGACATCAGGTATACATAACATCCATAATTTCGTACTCATAACATCCATAATTTTATACATATAATGTTCATAATTAACAAATTTTTATAATTAATATCACTAAATTTTAAAATATGTGTCTTATTATATATTTCAAATTATCTCACATGTGTACCAATAGGTCATGATTTTAATTGTTGTAATATTTTTTATTTGATATTCATATGTATGCTTATTCATTAATTCTAATACATGAATTAATAATTTCTTTTAAAAATTTGTTTTTTAATTTTTGTTTATATTTTATTTTTTATTTTATAATAGACTATATGTAAAAATATGAGTTGTATAATAGAAGTTGTTAAAATTTTTTAATTTAACCATTATAATTTCATACGTATAACATCTATAATTTTAAACACATAACATTTATAATTAACGAATTAGTGTTGATTTATTATTATTTATTATTTATTGTTTTATTTTTCAGGTCATAAACCAATAATTTTAGATATTTTTATTTTCAATAAATAGAAATTAATCAAATTTAAGATGTTTTGATTTTTTATAAAATATATTGAGGTGATTTGAGATCTTTTTTAAGATTAATGATATAAAAATTTAAATTTTTTATTTGAAAAAAAATTGTATAATTATAAATGTCCTAATGAAAGAGAATTTTTTACTTTTTTGAGATTTGATTTATATTAAATTTGAGATTGACTTTTAAAATAATTAATAAAAAATAATTATAAAAAAATAAGTATATTAATTAAATTAAAAAATAATTTATACTCTCTTATAAATAAAAATATTATTAATAATATATTTTTATTTAGGTGAATTTTTTAGTGTAGATAAGAGATTTGTATCTACATGTGTAAATATATGTCGTTTATTATAATTATTTGATAAATGTCTCTGTAGGAGACAAAAATGGTCTCTTTGCATGTGTTTGTTAAAAAATATAAAAAAAAAAAAAGTCTATTGTTCTTTTCACAAGATGAAAGTGAAGATTAGTCCTGCTAATATTGATTATGGTATTTAATATTTTAATGAGATTAACACGATGACGAACCTATTTTATAAATTGGATTTTTTGTTTCTGGTAATAGTGGAGTTTATGGCCTAAAAATTCGTCAATTACAAAAAGAAAGACACATAAAAGTTTGTGTATATTTTTCAATCTGGTAATATTTAACCTCCTCTCATCCTTAAAAAAAGACATGATAAAAATTATGATAAAATAAAACAAAATAACATAATATTTGAATTTGAATTAGGATACTAAATTTTAATTTCTCTTTTTAAATTGGATCTGTGTTGTAACATCCCTTCTAGCAAAATACCTTGCTTAAGTCAGGGTATTTCTACTAGAAAGAACATTACGTAACCGTCTCTAGTATTAACTACTTAATTATCGAACCTCTGTATCGAGTTCGCATTTTAGTTTTAAGAAAATTCCAGAAAATTTTGTTTTTTATTCATTAAAGTCATAGTTCAAACATTTACAAATAATAATAATCACATAAATATTATTGATAATAATACTTATACAAAAGAAACCAAATAAAACTCAAATACAATATACTAAACCTACCCCTCTATATGAAATAAAATCTCAAGGGACAATCGGCGAGGGGACTCTACCTGACCAAATTAAACCATAAAGAAAACCTACTAATCGCTCGCAGCTTCAAGTTGCGTCTTCAAACCTGTGTCACTAAAAGGGGTGGAAAATTTGGGGGTGAGAACCAAACCACATGTTCTCAGTAGAGGTAGAGAATGCCGTGAAAGTAAAGAATAAAGCGCAAATAGTTAATTTCATCCAAAGACGTCCAAAAGAAAATTAACCTCTTTTAAAAGCATTAGTTAATTATTTAAAATCCTAGACCCACATTTTCTTTATAAAACTCGTAAAAGTTTCCTAGACTGTATGAATGACCAACCTGTTCCAAGCATAGGTTCATTAAGTCTATGCTGAACCAGTTTGATTTTTCGTACTTTACTAGACCTTAACATAAAAGAAGTTACCTACGCGGTATAAATGATCATCCTGCTCCGAGCATAGGTTCATTAAGTCTATGCTGAACCAGTCAGATACTTTATACAAAACTAGACCTCAAACATACCAGTCACGGCCTCAGGCCCAAACAGCTCAATCAACATCCAATCACTACAATCCAAACAATCAGTTACAAACACAGGTAATGAGGTTCAAACACAATCAAGAGCATTTATATCAAGTATAGCAATTACCGGTTACACAGGATTATTCATTTAGGCAAGCCAATTACAATATCCACACCCAAACAATGTCACATAGATGCATATGATGAATGTAAATTATTTTTATTTTCTAAAGAAATACTTGTCAAACAATTACAAAAAGTAGCATATGTCTATATATGTAGATACAAATTCTCTATCTACATTCAAAAATTCGACTTTTATTTATTATTTATGATATTTTGACTACTTAGCATTATACCTCTACCAAATAGCATCTTAATGTAATTCAGCAATTTGTCATCGAGTTAGTTGACTAATAAAAATTTGAGGACAAATTATGCTGCATTGCCTGCATGTGCCATCCTAATCATAAACAAGGTCAGTAGCAATGTGCCGTCCTAATCATATCCAATAATAAATAGAAATCTTTGGATACACATGTAATCTTTCTTCTTCTTCTTTTTTTTGTTTCTTTCTTTGAGATGTACTTATAGCGAAAGTGGGAAAAGTTTATTGGTTATTTGAATATTGAATAATTATTTGTCTTGAATATGCAAAAAATTATGTACGATGAAGTTATGTGGGGGTAACCTCAGTTACTCCTTTGCATTGCTTGCAGCAATGTGTTTACTTTGCAGTTCTTGTCAGTCAAACTTATAAAACTGGAGTCACTGAATTAAGGAAAACAAAACTAAACACACGGTATTACCTTTTTTCTTTCTAAACAAACATCTAAATTTATTTCTTTAACAGATTTAAAATTTGATTGAAAACAAAAAATTTATATAATTTGTCAAACAAAAATAATTTTTGAAATTTTTTATAAATAATTTATTAAAAATTAAAATATCTAATTTAAAAGTCTTTACAAACCAATTTGATTTTTGTTTAACTTTTTAGATTTAGTTTAGTGAACAAATATGTTGTAGAAATCTTTGTCACATATTTAGAGATTTTTATGCATATGTAAGTCCACCGCCAATGATGGATGCACGTTTAGGAAACTGAATTATTCTCCACATTTAAGCAATTTTAATATCCAAGTTCATCCAAGTAATTTAGATCATGCGCTTCTTTTTTCTCTTTCTTCTTCTCTCGCGCTGTTGCTTCTTCTTCTTCTTTCAAATTCATGCATGCGTTCTTCTTCTTCTTCTTCTTCTTCTTCTTCTTCTTCACACCTGATGCTATGTTTTCTTCTTTTTCGTTACTGTTGTCACCAACACCACCATCTCCTCTTCCTCCTCTTTCTTCTTCTTTTCTAATTGGAATTTCTTCTCCTCCTTCCTTTTCATCCTTCTCTTCTATCATCATCATCATCATCATCATCATCATCATCGTTATCTTCACTGTCATCTTCTTCTTATACATATTGTCGTTATCGTTATTGTTATTGTTATTGTTGAATTTTTGCCATGTTGATGATGTTGTCTGATCCAAAATTGATTTTGGATGTGTTTCTGTTCACGATTCGATCTTGTTTGTGGGCTTATTTTTGAACTGAGTTTATGTGTTGCAATCATTATGTAATTTTAGTTCATTTCTGAGTTAATTGTGTCGCAATTCTTATGTAATTTTGGTTCATTTCTGAGTTAATTGTGTCGCAATCATTATATAATTTCAGTTCATTTCTGAGTGAATTAATGTGCATTTAGACTCATTGTCTTGCAGAATTCAAAACTCTTTCTCCTTTTTCTCCTCATCTTCCACTGCTTCTTCTTCTTTTTCATCTTTTTCTTCTTCAACTTCATCTTCACCATCTTATTTTATTTTTTCAAAATTCTTTTTTATTTACTCTCTTGAGAGGAATAAAACAAAGAAAAAGAGAAGGAAATATCAAACAAAAAAGAAGAAGAAACATGTTAATGATGTTGTCTGATCCAAAATTGATTTTGAATGTATTTATGTTCATGATTCAATCTTGTTTGTATGCTTCCTTTCAAACTGAGTTATGTCTCATAATCATTATGTAATTTTGGTTCATTTCTGAGTTAATTGTATCACAATTGTTATATAATTTAGGTTCATTTATGAGTTAATTGTGTCGCAATTATTATATAATTTTGGTTCATTTCTGAATGAATTAAGGTGTATTTGGACTCGCTATCATGCACAATTCAAAACTCTTTCTCCTCTTTCTCCTCATCTACTGCTTCTTCTTTTTCATCTTTTTCTTCTTCATATTAAAATTTTTATTTTATTTTCTCAAAATTATTTTTGATTTACTCTCTTGAGAGGAATAAAACAAAGAAAAAGAGAAAAAATATCAAACAAAAAAGAAGAAGCATGTTAATGACGTTGTCTGATCCAAAATTAATTTTGGATGTGTTTTTATTCATGATTCAGTCTTGTTTGTGTGCTTGTTTTTTAACTAAGTTTATGTGTCGCAATTATTATGTAATTTTAGTCTATTTCTGAGTTAATTGTGCCGCAATGATTATATAACTTCGGTTCATTTCTAAGTGAATTAAGGTGCATTTAGACTCGTTATCCTGTACAATTCAAAACTCTTTTCTCTTCACCTTCTATAGCAATAACAGCAATAATAGAAGCAACAAAAGAATGACGATGAGAAGAAGAAGAAGAAGAAGAAGAAGAAGAAGAAGAAGAACAAGAAGTCAATAACGTAGTGCGTGAATGTGAATGAGGTTGGTGTGCGCGTGTAATCACGGTCTTTTTAATGAGTGATTTTGTTGGTATTGGATCGACTTGGTTGGACTCGGATGGCAATATTGCTTAGATGTGTAGCAAATCTGTAGAAAACTAGGGGCGGTATAGGATTTTTTTCTATAATAAATTTAAAAAAATTATTTCAAAAATAAATATTTCAACTTTAAATATCAGTATAAATCTTTTTTTTTTGTAATTTGAGGAAGTTCGTCGGAACCCCGACGAACTTCATATACATGATGAAGTTCACCGCATTATTGGCGAACTTCACTTTTAAAACTCCATAACTAACTGGCTAACTCAAATTTCTAGAGAGGATGATAATATTGTCATTGCCATCGACGATGTTGAAGAAGCTATGCTTGTCTTTTCAATATTCAACTCCCAAATTAAACCAAACTAGATTTATTTTAAAATTAAGATATTGGGGAGCACCATCTCTACTATACCATTGTAAAATACGGCTTATTTTTGTGTACTTTTGTGTACTTCTATGTATTCTTGGAAACGATGATAATCACTTAGGAATTTGAGTTTCTCAATTTGGAGTGAAGTTCACGCAAGGTGCGGCAAACTCATCCTAAACACAAAAAATGTATTTCGGAAATGAAAGTTTGTTTAATTTTGTTTGTAAAATAATAATTCTTTTAAATTTATAATAGAAAAAAAACCGGGAAGTATATGTATTAAACAATTTTGTTTTTTTTAACATGGATGCAAAATTTTTTATTATTTAGTATAGTTCTGTGTGTGATTATTGTTCCTGTTAACTAAAATCTCTAGACCTCTCACCCTCTACCTCATTTTTATGACACAATAAAAATAATGATGTAATCTTATATCAATTTGAGTTATCATATGGTAAGTTTACTCTTTCACTTAAACAAATATTAAAAGTTTGAATTTGATCTTATTTTGTAAAAATTTATTAACTAATAACAGATTCTTAGATAAACCAGACATTTTTCTTTATAACTATTTCCAAGTTAGAAGATGCTACTGAACAAGGAAATTAACGCACCACATTACTCCAATATAATCTATTAAAATATTATTCAAAGTTTTAAATATAAAAAATATTTAATATTTTGGATAATTCATCTAGATAAAATAAATAGAGTTTAAAAATTATGCAAATATCCTAAATCAAAATTGGTTATGCGCTCTATCCTGAACACCTTTATATAAATCAAATCAAATTGATTTGATTTATGCTATTTACATGTAAATAGAATTAACTTGATTTGATTTACTATGTATATTTTGTATTACTACTATATATGTTATATCATATACAGTAATAAATCGAATCAACTTGAATCGATTTACTACTAGTACAGCATATACAGTTTTTGTACAGACATAAATGTCAATAAAGAAATACTTCGCATCTGATGACATTATGTTCTAAAATCAAAATGTAAGTTTTATACTTAATTTTATAAATTAAATGATAATTTAATGTATATATTATTTTCATTATGACTGAAATTACACATTGTATAAATATAGTTGGTTATATTATATTGTATAACTATTTGTTACTTCTTATTCCGAAAAAATCCAAGTTTTAACTCTTATGTCACCTTAGAGGACTATACTTTATCATAACTTTTTCAACATCAAAGTTCCGGTAATGATTATTTAGATGCTAATGAGTCAAAGGATGATTTTTAATAAATTTTTAGGAATAGTTTATTCCATTTTAAATTCATAAGTTTGTAAAAATGTAGATTTTCTGGAATTTAAACTCAAACAAAATTTGAATTTATATTCTTATTCGTTTTGATTTTTTTTATATTTTATTTGAATCTAAATAGAGGGTATTTTTATTGACATTTTTGTTCAATCAGTAAATCAAATCAACTAATACATAGTAAATCGAATCAAGTTAATTTAATTTACAAATATTCTCCACATACAAGTGATTTATCCATACAAGTCCAATACAAGTCATTTTAGCCTAATGTAGCTCATGCACCTCTTAATATAACTAATTTTTCAATTTATGCGTGAATATATAACTTCTTTTTTTGAAAAGATCTTATTTTCTTTTTCGAATTTCGTCAGCATTTTCTGCGTTCTCTGCGTCTTTCTTCCTTCATTTTCGTGTGTTCTCTTTCGTCTTTTTCGTGCGTTCTCTTTGTGTTCTCTTTCTTCACATTTCTTGATTTCCTTTGTTCTCTTCCATTATTATTAAAATCAAGTTCTAAAATCGTTTTGAAGATAATGAATGATTCAAGTCCAGATTGTCAACTGAACCAGAGCGAAGTGGATTATTATTTTGAATCCAATGAAGTGCCTAAGGTTTGGCTCAATTACAGTTAATGCTTTTATTAGTAGTTTATTAGTATGTAGGTTAATAATGTTGTGAACCTTGCTTGTGATAATTGTTGTTTATTGTTGATTGTTTGTATTGAATGTAATATAGTAACCTTGATGAATATGTTGCATTTTATATCAGATTTTTTGATATAAATAAGAAATATTTGGGTGTATTGGGGGATTTTTTAGGTGTATCTACATGTTCTAACTTTTTTAATTGAACGAAGGTGAATTGTATTATTGTTTTGAATCGAATCGAGTAATGAGGTGAGGTTTGAATCTAGACAATGTAGTTTGTTTATAGTTTATGATTCTATAGTTGAGTTGTTTTAGTTTCTGTTTTATGATCCTAGCTTTAATACGGTGTATTGTGGACTATTTTGGGAGTATTTTTCCGTTTCTGTGTGATGTTGATGAGCAGTTTGTTCCAAAGATTCGGATGACTTTTAACATGGTTGAAGATGCTGCGAAATTCTACAAAGATTATTCGAAAACTGCAGGTTTTTCTATAAGAGTTTGGAGCACAAATAAGAAGGGAAATGAAATTAAGAACCAATTGATTACATGTAGCAGAGAGGAGAAATGAAAATCTAAAATATCTCCGACCGAGAAGACAAACCCCTCAGCTGGTTTAAATTTTTCTACAAGAATTTATATACACATATTGAAGGACATTGGTGTTTGTATCATTTCAAAGGTCGTGTTGCATCATTCACATCCCTATTGTCCAAATCAAGCAGAGATGCTTAAACAGCACAGGGAACTAAGCATGTCCATGCGACGTACAATAGAGAATAACGAGGAAGCTGGAATCAGACCAAGCAAAACATACCAATCATTTGTCGCAGCAACCGGGGGTCACCGTGAGTTAAATTTTATTGAAAAATACGTGAAAAATTACATCACAAGAGAAGTGCGGAATGTTTCGAAACTAGAGGATGCAAAAGAATTTGGAAAATACTTATTAAGAATGAAAAAGAAGAATTAGAATTTCTTTTTGGAACTCAAACTCAAGGTTGATCAGTCGATTAAGATTACCTTTTGGGCAGACGCAAGGAGCAGGGCTGCCTGTGAGTATTTCGGAAATGTTATTTCATTTGATACCACCTACAATACAAACAGGTAATATGATGTTCTGGTTTATGCGTATTTGGTCTTATTTTTGGTGTATAAAGATATTATTTCGGCGAATTTAACGATTTTGTTTCTGTTTCGTCATATTCAGGTATAATCTGATTTTTCGTTCTTTTGTAGGGTGAATTACCACGGTCAATCAACAATTCTGGGATGCACTTTGATGAAAAACAAGGATACTCAATCATTCAAATAGTTATTTCAATGTTGGCTTTGTTTCATGGATGGAAATGCTCTGAAAGGTATTCTCACCTATCAATGTGCATCCATCAAAGGGCCATCGAGGCTTGTATGCCCACAACGATTCACTGGTGGTGTATTTGGCACATCATGAAGAAGATTCTAAGCAAATTAAATGGCTACAAGAGACACGAAGAAATCGAATATGAGATGAGTCATGTTGTTTGGAACTCCCTTAAAAAAGAATCATTTGATAGGAATTGAAATGATTTTCTTATGAAGTACGGTCTTGGGGACATCAACTGGCTCTCAGGTAATGTTGTTTTTTAAATCTACAACAGAGGTATACATTGCATATTTTTCGGTGTATCTTAGTTCTGATTTGGGTATTTTTTGCAGAGCTTTTCGAAGATCATCATTTATGCATTCCAGTTTATCTCGATCACCACTTCTGGGCTGAGATGAAAAGCACACAAAGGAGTGAGAGCATGCAGGCATTTTTTAACAAGTTAATTATGCGGAACAGCTTACTTATCCAATTCATCAAACAATACAATAATCCTTAATAGAAGCTCAGTCTCAACAGGTGTATACTCATGATAAGTTCAGGGAACTCCACACACAATTCAGAGGGAAGGTGAATTGCATAACAATATCAAAACACACTCCGCTCTAGGATATACGGTATACGAAATTGTAGAACAAATTTCTAACTCAACATTCAACAAGTTTGTGGTTGCATATGACAGTTTAGCAGTCGAAGTGAAATGCCAGTGCTTATTATTCGAGTCAAGAGGGATATTGTGTCATCACTCTTTGAGCGCGTCAAGTTTTGAGCGAGTAAACAAAGTGTCACCATGATATATGTTAGAACAATGGAGCAAAAACATAAAAAGGAGGCACACACACATCAAGAACAACCACGACGAGCCTCTTTTGGAGCCAAGAAGCAAGAGATTTGATGATTTGGTGTTCTAGTCACAAAATATATGTGAATTTGTATCAGAATATGAGGAGCAGGCTGCCATTTTACACCGTGCTTACGATAATGCCATGGTTCGGATGCAAGAACACAAAGCCAAAAGCAACGGAAAATGTTTGTTATCTCACAAAGATGCTAACTTGGAAGCTATTAACGAGCTTCAAAGCCCTCCACGAGTGAGAACAAGAGGACATCCCAAAAATTGACTAGGTTTAAAGACAAAAAAAAAAAACAGATTGCAAATGCTTCAAAGAAAAAGAAAATGAAAGCTCTACCTGAGGTAAAAGTGATCTTCTTTAAACAGGGGGGTAATTGAATTTATTTTTGTTAATAGTTTTGCTAATATGTGAGTTTATTTTTTGAAGTTTAACCTTTTTTATGGTGGATCAGTGGTGCAATCAAATTCGAGCCAATATCATGGACATGTTATGAATTACAAGTTCAGAGATTCAGTAGCATAGGATAGGTTTTAGGGTGCAGAGTGGCACTTTTTCGGGGTAGCAGTGAAAATTTTTTGGGTGTATTATGCAGCCTCTTATTTTTTATATTTTCTTTGTTCTTTTATATTTTGAGATGTTGCTTGTGTTGAAAATTAGTGTGTTGAAATATCTGAAGGGATTTGTTTGTTTTAAATTTATAATACATATACAATTCAATACTTAAGCAGGGTAACAATTCAAATTTCTGAATTCCCATAACTCTTGGTTAGATTTTCCAGGGAAATATGTAAGCATGCAATTCTAGGGTATTCTGGTTATTTTTCGGTTTATTATAAAAGGAATTCCGCGTATTAGTATATTTGATCTTGTTTCCCTTTATTTTTTTGAACCTGTAATTAAGAGGTTTTGAATACAACACATACAGCTTCATAAAAGTTTATTTGTGCAAACAAAATTTATAATAAGATTGGATTAAATATTCACAAACTATGTAAAAAGAATGTGTTCAAACTATTCACAAAGTACACAAGATTCAAACTATTCACTGTCAACATCTTCTTAATTTGATTGACAATATGGACTCAACAATGCTGCAGACGGCTTGGACAATCTGATTGCTTCGCTTTCCATAATGGCTCTATCTCTTAGTTGATTCATCTAATTAAATAGAATCAACGAAGCGTACTCATTTCTGAAATGGTCCACCTCTGCCTACAGTTTAAAGAAACTTCTTTTACTAAACTCTGTTAATTTAGTAAAGTATTATAGAGTTATCTATTTTTAGGCCAAGTTACCTATGTCCAATTCTTCCAGTCATATTTGTCCTTTCTAATATTTTCTGGTTCGATTATCTCGAGCCATTTAATTACATATACCACATAATCATAGCTGATAACAAAAATAAATTATCAAAATAAAATAGGACAGTAAGAGAAAACACAAAATTTCTCAGATTAAAATATTTATAGTTCATTTTTTGGCCCGCAATTTTGACATATGGCGGTTCAATTTGATCATCCCTGTTACTGGGAGGTTGCCCTTCGACAACTACTCTCATTCTAGAAATCACATGTCCCTAAAAACAAAAAAAAAAATAAAATAAAAGAAAGACTACATTTTAAAAACTCATTACACCCAAATGATCTAATAATACACCTTATTTTAAATAGCACTACACACAATTCTTATATTGCTAACAGCAAACAGAAACAAAGAAATTTATACAGAAAACATAATCAACTTACAACAAATCTATTAAGTTTTATTCTTGATTCCGAGGGACACTTCTTGTGAAACAGGTCAAGGACGCGAAATTTCTTGTTTTTAATATCCGCCATCTATATCCACCAATGTTTCCCGTAGCAAACCGGGGTAAATATCTGAAGTTTGGCTAGATGGAATAATGTTTTAGTGTAATTGGCACCTAACGAAAGAATTGTGATAAGAAGTTTTAGAAGCAAAAACTTACATATAGATGGAATGACAACTTTTTCATGTCCAAATAAAGGATGAACATTTTGTAGTCTTGAATGTCGAAGAACTTTTTTGTTTTTTTATGTAAGAACTTTCCCTCATGATTTTCCAAAATCATATTCTGCAGAATTTGTATAACACCAAAAGAAATAGTTACTACACATAATACATTACATAAATACACTGAAATTTGAGCTTAATGTACCTTACTACAATATCAGGGGGGAAGACAGTAAACTTGTTCTTCAAATCTTTTAATTCTTTTTTTGTTGAGAATTAGACACATTGCAGTCACAATCTAGTAAAACAAAACACTCAAAGTAACTATATACACATGGCAGTCACAACTCATAATAGAATCATTAATATTATTCTAAGATTACCTCAGCTTCAATATATGTACTGGCTTTTAAAGACGCAAAGTGGCCTTTCGTTATCTCCATCGGTTGTTGAGAGTTCAGGATGCATATTGTCTCCTATTTATTAGCGCTTCCATCATCATTGGTTTTCAAATTTGTGGCCCAGAGAAAGAACTTTTCTTTGAGGTTGCTCGACACTTTGCTTTGCCTCGCAGGAGTTTCGAACTTTTCAACAAAGCACTCGGCGGGATGTGTAAAACTCACAAAATAAGTAAGTAATTAGGCAATAGAATTAATTATTAACCCAAAAAATTAGAAAATAGAATTTTATATTTTAATGAGGTAGAATTAATTAAAATATGAATTTTGACACTAATTTTAAAGAATTTGGCCCAAAATTGAGTCGAACGGGCCGAACCGAGCGTACCAAGTCCGTGTTGGGCCCAAGGCCCAAACCACTTAGCCCAATACACTTAAAGAATACCCTCCTTCCTCCCTCACTTAGCAAACACGCTGAATCACTCAAGCAAAGGGAAGAACATTCCCAAAGAACACAATCCTCACTCAAGGATTCAAATCCAAATAACTTTTGATCCGGAGCTCCGATCGTCGTACCATTTGCGGCCACGTAACCAGTGCGATGAGCTCTACAAAGCCCAGTCCTTGATTAGGTATGGAAACTACTTTTTAGTTTCAATTTCCTTCTCCCCAAATTTCGAAAATTCAATGTGAAATTATGTGGAATTTTGCATGATTTCGGTGTTTAGGTTTGAATTAACTTGCAGGTATTGTTGGATTTAGCTCGCTTGAGCTGTGGGTCAGGTAAGCACCCTCAAACCTTTGGTATATATGTTGAATTAGTGAACTCCATTTTAATTATAGTGGTAATTATGATAATAAATTGAAATTGATTGTTGGATGGAGTCAATTTGAGAATTTGAAAACTTAAGATCAAGCCTTGGTGGCTAGAGGGCTGTTTGGTGAGATCTTGAAGTCTTGGAAGCTTGGAAAATGCTGAGTTGTGAGGTGTTCCAGGAATTAACAAGAAAATCGGTCAAGGTATGGTTTCGTTTTCTCGTAACTAAAATATAATATGTCGTAAAAACTTAGGTTACTTGACCATAAGATAAGAATTGAATTGTTGATGTTGTTGTTGGTGGAGATTGAGTATTATGTATGTGGTTAGTGATTTGGAGGTTGTGATTGAGGCTCTTATGAAGGATGTGTGTAGCTTTGTGTATGATATTGGTTGATATGCATAATGATTAGTGAATTTGAAGTTGTTATTGGTACTATATTAGTGGTGAAGTTGATATTGTATTTGATAAAGATAGTTGATGATGATGTATATTGAATATTGTTTGAACTTGAATGATTGAATTGAGATTGATGGAAGTGGAGAATTGATAGGTTATGGGATGAATAAAGAGGTTTGAAATATTTTGGTTTTGAAAGGTTTCAAATTGGTATGTTTTTTAAAGTGGAGGTTTGTAAATTTAATGAAATCTTTGATTCTTGACCAACTTTGACAGAGCATAACTTGGCCTCCAGACCTCTAAATTCTATCAAACTTGTCTTGAAAGAAAATTTGGTCCGAGAGTTTTACACTTTTCGAAGAATGCATACGCGAGCGGTCGAATTTTGCAGGGGCGCGTACGCAAAGGTTGACGCGTGACGCGAGCTTCCGTTTCGGGTTGCACTCCCGGCGTACATGGGCATGGGGTCGCGTACAAGAACCCCTGTTTTTCAAAATATAAATTTTTCATTTTTAAAGGTGTTCCTCCAACTTTTAAAACCCTTTTAACCCCTGGTAGGTGGATTTTTGGGTAGTGAAGTATGATTAGGGCTATGAGGAAGATAACTTGTTGATGAAAAAAGATGTAAAGTAGAAGATGATGAATAAGAAAGTGTTGTAATGTTATATATGCTGTGAGCAGTGGCTAAATTCATAATGTATACTGATATGATGACTAATAAATGAATGTATGTTTGTAATACCTGGGCAGTAGCAAGGATTGTGGTTCGTTTTGCTTGCTCTGGGTCAATGCTTGAGATTTGATAATAATGATGATTGTTTTAGACTGAACGAATATATGTTTGAGATACCTGGGTAGTAGCAAGGATTGTGGTTCGTCCCGCTTGCTCCAGGTTGAGCTTTTAAACACCTGCCTAGGTAGTAGCAGCAATAGTGGTTTAATTCCACTTGCTTTAGGTTAAGTGGGTAGTAGCAAGAGGGTTGTAGCTCAGACCCGATTGCTTCGCAATGGGTGTTTTGATCCATGGTTAGCTACTAGGACGTGTCGGGTTGGCTATATAACCGACAAATGATATCATCAGCCATAGGACAGGTATACATCATATGCATGTGTTTTTTTTGTATGGTTGTACATTAAATGGGCTTGCCTATTTGATTATTATGCCTACTTGCTAAATTTGCTATCTGATGTAATTGTATTCTACTTGTGTTTGCTTTGTCTGTATTTTGTTTGTCTGTGCTATGGAGTTCTGGAGGAACAGAGGAAGGTGAGAACCTAAAGGATCAAGTTGGGTTTGAGTTAGAATTTTGTAGAGAATAGTTTTAAGTTTGTAATCTATTGACAGAAGTTCTAGGATTGCATTCGGCTTTCTCGAGACCTTATATGTTAGTTATGTGGGCACTGTTACCATTCTGAGAACCTCTGGTTCTCACCCCATACATATTTTGTGATTTTCAGATGCAGGACATGAGACACCTCGGTGAGACATACTGGGAGCTACTAAAAGCGAAGGACGTTTGTGCTTTTGGGACTTTATTTTAGTTTATGATGTCTATACATAGATACTCTTATATCTCCACTGTATATGCATGTTATGTTTATCCCTCTTAGAAGTTGATTTGGAGAAACAGGTTCTATAAGCTCTATGTTGGGCATTTTGGGTTTATTTTCTATATATGTATATATGTATGCACTGGCCGGTTTAAACTTCACAAGCAGAGTTAAGAGCTTTGTTATCTGTATCCTTGGAGGTCTTCTATTATGTATATATATGCATTTATGTCGCTTTACTCTTATCCTATCTGGCTTATGTTTACCGCCTTCGTGAGTGATGCGCTTTTGGTTAATCTTTCCTTCAAAGGCTCCTCGGTATAAATTTCCTTTCAACTATTATTATTATTATTATTATTATTATTATTATTATTATTATTATTATTATTATTATTATTATTATTATTATTAATATATATATATATATATATATATATTTACTTTTAGAGGTCGTAATACCTCGCCACCTAAATTTTATGAATTAAGCATAAGACTCTGTGTGGTAGGGTGTTATAGGCTGTACCTTTTGGAGCGGGGAACTTCTATCCTCAGCAAAAAATTTAAGGCCGTCGCATCCCCAGTGTTTGCAACCAACTCCACCAGCTCCTCTAAATCTTCAACCAGTATCCGGCATTTTTAGGACAAAATAAACATCATTCAGTAAAACTAGACTATTTAATTACATTAGGATCTAAAAAATGTTATCAAATAAAGGATCTTACATTTGGCATGAGTCATAGTGAGCTTCCGTCGAGGGAAGCCCAGCTTTCGATATGTCTACCCTTTTTCCTACATCCTGGAAAAGCAAAAACAATTATTAGCAATAAAAACACATTAAGGCAATATACACCAAAAAACAACATACCTTTGTGTAGCCTTTTTATTTGTTTTTTTTTTCTTTTTTGATTCTCTAAAAAATTGTTGTATTTCTTCAGTTCTGACAGTACATGCAAAAAAAATAAGTTAACAAATAAAATTTTGATGAAAAAGAGTAAGATAGCTTTACAATGTATCTTATACATCATCGGATTCAATTTCTTTTTCAGAAGATGAATCCTCAATAATGTGCTTTCTTTTTCTATATTTCATCTTGGAAATCAAAGAAGTATCAATCATACAAACACGACAAAATTGACGATAAAATACCCACGAAAGCAATGCATACTTTTTTGGTGGAGTCTGAACTTTTTTCTTCGATTTTTCTTTTATTATTGGCTCTGATTCTTCACTTCTGGCAATAAATGAGAAACACTATTTTAATACATAAAATTTTGATATAAACAAAAAATATAGAAAGGCAATGACAATTTCAGAATCTTACTCATCATCAAATCCACTTTCTCTTTCCGAAGATGAATACTCTACAATCTATTTCCTCTTTTTGGATACCATTCTGAACAGCAAACAATCATTAGCAAAAAACACTGTAAAAATGACAAAATATACTGAAAAATATTACTTACTTTTTTGCTATTCTGGTTGGTTGTTTTCTTCTTTTTGTTGATTCCTCTGAGTCTTGTTCAGACTTAGACTCAGAGGAAATAGCAATATCACTCTCCGATGAAATGTCCTCCTTTTTTTGTCTTTTTCTTTTTTTCCTTCTTTTCTTCCTTTTTCATTGTGTTCAATTTCTTTTTTAAGTTCTGTCCTCTTGACGATGCCCTGAAATAGTTAAAACATTAGTTTATATCATATACATAAAGCAAATATACCCAAATTAGAGAAATTATTCTGTTCAGTTACCATATGACCTTGAGTTTCATCTTCGATCCTCTGAAGCAGTAACTCCTTAGTCCAATGCCTCACCCAGGGCGGTCCACGAATTACATCAGCATTCTTGTTTTTATGTTTTTATTCATGAAAGTATACAATCATCAAGGCATATAGGCAGTCATCAATGGATCTTTTCTTTTTCAAGTGGTTATCGCTTATGCCCTTGATGATGAATTCGAGGACATGGCCACCCCAGTTCCACTCCCTTATGTTGTCCACACGAAAAATTGGAGGCATGTAGATTGGAGAAACTTTGTTTATCGTTGTCGGCAATAAGAACGCCATTTGAGTATAGAGATTGAAAACCTTCTTGAACATAAGTCGATCTTCATCAGTGTCAACACCAATATCCATCATCTCATCCGTCAGATTCTTCAATGTTTTTTCCTGGAACCTTCTGTAAACTTTTTTGCTCTCCTCAGATAACTCTTTAAAATTAACTTTTTCTGGAATAGGTCCCCTACAAAAGCAACAAAATAAGATCACTAATTATACTCCAATTCTTGAAATACACCAAAATACCAGTCATATACACCTAAATTTATTTTTTAATTACATGAGATAATATGAGTTCAAAAGAATGGATTACAAAGAATAGATTACAAAGAATGCAAGTTACCAGATGCATTCAAACTAAGGGTAGCTTCTATATTTTCTGGGTTAATGGTCAATACACCGTACCGGGTGTTCAAACTGTTTCTTACCAAATTAAAGGGATATGCCAACTCTTTTAAGAGTTTTTGTGGCATTTTCATCGGTGGGATGTGCATCAAACCATCAAATCCCAATTCTTGGACGATGACCTTTTTTTTTTCACTCATGTTTTGGAACTTTTCATTCAATAGTCTTGTTAAGTATCTCAAATCTTTGATTTTCTGTAAAGAAATGGAATGAGAATCATTTAAATAAGCTATGTTTATACAAAGAAAAACTGAGTTGGCCTAATATATATGTGCTTACATTGTATTTTTTGGAGCAGGATTCTTGCTTGCCATTTTTACGGTAAGAAATAAAAAATATTGTTAATGGATAAAAATAGAACCAGTTACACTTGAATTCCCATGATATACACCCAAATACCAGCCATATACACCTATACTATTTTTTAGTTTACATGACATAATATGAGTTCAGAATGATGTTCAAGTCAACCAAAGATGCATAAAATGACACCAGAGGCACAAGAACAATACTTTGTTTCTAATTACATTAGGTATAGGACAACAGAACTAGTTACACTCAAATTCCCATGATATATACCCAAATACCAGCCATATACACCTCTACTATTTTTTAGTTTACATGACATAATATGAGTTCAAAATGATGGTTAAGTCAACCAAAGATGCACAAGGACAATATTTTGTTTCTAGTTACACCAGGTATTGGACAACAAAACCAGTTACACTCGAATTCACATGATATACACCCAAATACAAGCCACATATACCTCTACTATTTTTTAGATTACATGACATAATATGAGTTTAAAATGATGTTAAAGTGAACCAAAGATGCATAAAAGGACATCAGATGCACAAGGACAATACTTTGTTTCTAGTTATACCTGGTATAGGACAACAGCATCAATTACACTCGAAATTTCTTGATATACACCGAAATACCAACCACATACACCTCTATTATTTTTTAGATTGCAAAACATAATATGAGTTCAAAATGATGTTCAAGTCAACCAAAGATGCATAAAATGACACTAGATGCACAAGGATAATATTCAAGAACAACAGCACCAGTTACAGTCGAATTTACTTGAAATACAGTGAAAGTTTCTATTTATACAAACTCAGTTCCAAACATGCAAAATTTCACAAAAACACAAAAATATACGTTAAACTATTTGCGAAATAGTACGTAAAACAGTTATCATCTATTGAACAGTTTGACCAGAACAATAATATCTACTTTAAACCAAGAACACATAATGAATCTACTTAATAAATAGAAATACTATTATATAGTGTTTCGCGTTCGAAATGCAAAAGAGAAAAGTGAAAAACCTCGAAGATTAGTTAAACGGTATCTTGAATAATCTTTCTTCTTTTGTTTCGGTGCTTTTTTATGGAGATTTTGAAATTTTCTTGTTGATTTCCTCGAGGTTGGCGACGATTTTGACAGTTTCTTCAAAGATTTCAAACGTCGTTTGAATCTTCACGGTTGTGGTTTTGACGAGAAAGAAGAACCGTCTTTCGTAATGGTGACTTCGTGAGTGAGCGCACTATTGAAACGGTTGAGTAGAACACGTGTGTACACACTCGTATACGTAAAGGTGATTTTTGTTAGGCTTGACCTAACTTGTATAACTTGTAAATCAAAAAAGCTTGTATGTATAGTAGACCTGTTCAATTTATATGTAAATAGAATAATTGAGTCAATTTGATTTTATTTATATAGAAATATTCAGGATAGGGCGTATAACCAATTCTAATTTAGGACATCTACATAATTTTATATACAAAAGCCAATGAATCAAACCGAATCGGAACAATTAGTTTTTTAACTAAGCGTTGTCTTCTTTTAGAGAAGAGAAACCCAACTAAAGACTGATAGACCCTAATAGTCCTTTTCATATTTAGCCGCTATACTCTCTCATTGTGACCAACTACTTTTTCGGTCGAGTTCGCGACTTATTTAGACTTCAGACTTAATCGTTCATTGGGTATTGTTACCTATTGTTGAATTTAGCTTCTTGTTATTGCAACTTTATTTAATTTACTACCTATTTTATACTTTAATAAGATCATAAAACTTTATTGGTGCTATACATGTATTTATTTGTATATTTTTAAAATTTACATTATAATATATTTGTATTTTTATTGTTTATTAGAATTTTATATATTATTTTATTATAATTTGATTATTTCAATTGAATCGATTGGACCTCTAAACAGGTAAATCAATAGGTAATACAGTTTGATGACTCGTTCGGTTTTCATAAGCTTGCTACAAACTAACAGAAAACTTTGGCCTTTCTAAATCAAGCATTTCCAAATTTATACATATAGATATCAGGAACTGAAAAAGCATCACAACACTGAATTTGATCATCACTAGAAGACAATATACATATCTAACCTGTACAGTCCAAAATTTAATACTGTTCCTACTAGTCACTACCATCATCCCCATTTGTCTTAGGCTCCCTAATTTCTCCATCACTCAGCTCCATATCAGCAGAATTTTCTCTTATAGGACTTGATTGCCGCATTATTGGTTCATCATCATCAGATTCTGATAAGGCTTGCCTCCGGCGGGCAATGTTTGACGATGGTGCAGCCTTCAACAACAATAAGGAGGAATTAAATGATCGGACTAGTCAATATGAATGAAGCAAATAAAAGCTTGCAAAAGGTATAGATGACCGTGTTTGTACAATAATCTGAGGGCAATAGTGTAAATCATTTGTATATGCTCGAGAAATGTCATTCACTGGCAATAAAAAGCAAAACCTTCCGCATCGAGACTAGATAACAATTAAAACAAATTATACAGGATTAAAATACAGCATTATTATGGAGTGTCACAGATATCATATGTGAGACCTTGATGAAATGATTCCTGCTTTCTTATTGATCTATATCATGATCTCTAGAATAACTTGGTTTCATTGACTCTAACTCCATGATGGATATAACAACGCACACTTGTCACACATCCTAAAGTTGTTCTACTGTGAGTTTGTCATATAGATATAAAAATAGAATAGAATTTATTGCATTATGTTTAGACACCATTGTAATCAGTAAATCTACTCTATAGAACTTTTTTGCTTTATTTTTTTTAGCACCATGCCAAACTAATCCCAAAAGTAAGTCCATCATGACAAGCTACCAAAAATATATTTCAACCTAAAAGGAGTGAGGAACTGAGGATATAAACAAAAGAAATAGAAGGCATTCCAAAATTTAAATTTCTAATAATCACAAATTACCATATCATCTTCTGCATCAGAATCTTCAAGTCCAGCTGCTGCAAGAAGATCCTGAGCATTCCCCTCAGCATCATCATTCCCCATAGTTTGGGGCTCTCTGTAGTTATCAACATCTTCATCCTCCATCTCTGGTTCATTCATCATATCGGCTTCTCCTTCTTCATTGTCATAGTGTGATTTCGAGTGCTTATCCTTCTTTCTCCTCTTTCCACCTTTCTTTCTCCGTTTCTCGCCAGTCCCACCCTCTTCTTCTTCTGGTGTCCTTTCCCTTCGTCTTGAGTGTGAGCTGCTCTTCCATTGTTCCTAGAAATATAAATAGAGCTTAGACCTTCCGAGGCACATTATCTTCCCAGCACAGTAGCACCCACCTCAACCAATTTGAACAAAATTCACAAAGGATAAACCCCATATCCATCTCAGTCTCATTGAAAAACCTATCCTAAGTGAGTAGTTACTATACACAGCATCGGTCTATACTATTGTATAATGTTATTAACCAACACACCTCTCTCTCTCTCTCTCTCTCTCTCTCTCTCCCCCCCCCCCCCCCCCTAAACAACAAAAAACAAAAATTTAAACATAGCACTCAATGTGGATGGAAACCCAATAATCCCTAAACCAAGCATTGTATAACTTTATTCTCTGAGAAGGAAACCCGGTAATCCTTACCTTAACACGCTTAAAATGTTCCTCCTGTTGTTGCACCCTCTTCAGTTCATCCTCTTGCTTTCTCCTTTCCATCTAATATCAAATTAAGAAGAAAAAGCAAAGCAATTTATAAATTTATGTAGAAAAAAAAAAACGAAAAATGGGACATGCATATTGCAGAGACCAATCAATTATGGATAGCGCACCTGAAATTTCCTTTGCTCTTCAGCCTTCCGTCGGGCTTCCTCGGCCAATGCAACCTGACGAGCAAGTTCTTGCCTCTGTCGCACTTGCTGCTCCTCACGCTCAGCTGCTTCAAGATGAACTTTTGCAGCCGAAAGTAGGTGGTTGCAGTACCCAACATGAGTGTCAATTTTTTTCTCATCAAACCCATGAATATGAAGGTTGGATGCAGCAGACAACTGACTAAATACTCGAACAGCATTTTGCAGTTCTGCTACAGTTGCTCTCACCTACCATTAAGAATTCAGATAAGTTAGACAAACTTTTGCATAAAAAGAGTCCAGTGCAAGGTGGCCCAAAAATTAGGGTTTTTTTACATGTAAGGTTCGCTAGTATCTCATAGCCTGAAGTAAAAATCATAGATCCATGTTTGATGTTTGAGGAAATAGTAGCTTATATTGTGGTTAAGGGTTCAACAACCACCCAAACATGCAAAAGAACAACTCACTCTCCATGTGGAGGGTGTCTTTGTGTTTATCATCCACTAGATCCACTAACAATAAAGAATTATGGCATAAGCAGAGTCACAATTTAAGTGTAAGACAATAATGAAATTACAGACAAGTGTCACATCAATCATTCATCAATATATTAGAATAGATGAAGTTTTCTGCAATGAAACAAGGAAGTCTTTATGGGAACAACAATGCAGTTCATGATCTTACTTTAAAGAACCTGCTATAATTCATGGGAAAAAGTAGACAACCAGAAATGAACATAATGCCACCTATGAGCATCTTTCATCAAACAACTTAACAAATTTAATAAGATAGGTTCAAGGGATTGACAAGACCTCATCTGCAGTCCTTTTTGCCTTCTGTAATGTTGATGCTGAAAACTTTTGCATCGCAACACCTGCATCAAATCTTAATGTATAGTTTGAGGGTGCCAAATGGATTGCCCTTAGTAGAGTTTTTATACAATCTTGCCACTGTTCTGCTTCATAATGAGTACGAGCTAAATATAGAAGTATTTGTGAGTCTGTGTTATAAAAAAACTTTCGCAAGCAATTCTGATACTGCAAAATTAGAAAGGTAACATTTTCCCAGAAAGGAAAAGGAATGTCATCAGCACATGATTCCTATAATACTTCAGCAAGAACTTAACAAGCAAAACAAATTAAACACGGGATATACCATTTTCACAGCCAAAGAAAAATTTCCCTGAGCAAAATAAACATGGGCCAAATTTATCCAAACATCGGGCATCTGGACAAAAACACTACCACTTGCAGCTTCTTGAACCTAAAAAAGATAGAAATAAATAAATAACTCCAGTATATGAAAGTTTATGCCATGCATATCCCAAATATAAGCAGATATATCAGGTAACCTGAGTGAAGATATCCTTTGAAACATCAAAATGGCCTTTCTCAGCTAGCACTACTCCAGCACCATTGGCAGCATATAAATTTGCAGAATGCTGAATCAGAACCTAATCAAAAATTATAAAAATAAAAAAAAATCAATAAAACAATCCCATTATAAACCAAGGTAATAGTTCCCAGTTTAGATATTTCCAAATTCCTATTCCCAAATAAGGGAAGGGGGGTTGGGGGAAAGAGTGCACATGGCACAAGCAAATTATATTCATTATTTTTCATTTATTTTGATTAAGGGCCAACACCCTGAATAAGTTTAAGCTATTGGATGGAGGTTTAAGGTGGTTTACTTCCTATCAGTGCCGCCCCTCCCAGCTTAATGCAAGAGTACTACATCATATATAGTTGCTGAAATTAAATTTTAATTTAAGGGTGGGGCCAGCACAGAGCAAACTCCTAACCATTTGATATAATATCATGCCCTAAACCAATTCACCAAAATGCTTAAGCCATGACAAACACGTTAATATGCATACGAAATGAATGAAATGCTAAGATCAATGGGATTGATGCATCCAAGGTTCCGAAGTCCAAACCAAGGTCTGCAAACCAAAAGCTGAGGTGAACTGATAGGATTAGGGATCTAGCAGAATTAGGGAATTTTATTGATGAATTAGGGATTGTAAATCACAATCCCTATTGAACTACACACTTGGGTCTAACTAACTCTAGAGAGAATTTCCTTCTCCTGAACTAACAAACTGAACAGAATTTTCAAACTGACTGAAAAAACTAACCAACCCCTAGTACTTATAGCCAGCAGCTAGGACTAGCATTACTGCTCTAGAATCTGCCAAACGGGTTTCTATCATAAACACAAACATGCAAAAATAGCTCAAGACGGCAAGACAGAAAAGTGAGGAAATAATAAAATAAACCTACTCGTGTATAGAGTTCCTTGGCCTTTTCCAAATGAGTAGCTTCTAGCTTTGGATTTCTCTTCTCATTCCGAACGGCTGCAAAGTAATTCCAGTTTCCCTATTCATTACAGAATCAGCGTATCAAAATAATTATCATGCTTTGACATTTGTGAGGACCAAAGAGCTACACAAAGTACATCTAGAATGAACAAAAAGAATAGACACGTTTATGAGCACCAGAAAGACATACAAGAGCAAGAGTAGCATATGAGTCCTTCCCATCAGTTGCATCACTGGCTGCCCGGAGAGTTTCTTTTGCCTTTACCCAATCATCATTTTTCAACTCCAAATCACCAAGCATAGATAATGCATTTGGACACTTTTCATTCACCTTTAGCGCATCATGAACCTACAGAGTAGAACTGAAATTGTGAAGCTATGCAATTATTATAGAAGCAACAAAGCAAGATCAGGGATATTAGTACCAGCTCAATGCTTAACAGAATGTTGTTTCGAGCCTTTGCGATTGCAGCTAACCTCAGATACGCATCAATATAGTCTGGAAACTGAAATCGAAAAAAGAAAAAATAAAAATAAAATAAGGAATTCATTAGAGATCAATAATGGAAAGCTGGAAACCATATTGAATGTGCAAAGAATAGTAAAAGATGGCAGCCAAGATACAACAATGTAGGCAATGATTGTAATAGAAGCCCTACTGCTGAAAGCAGTACAACTTCTTCAACTAAACTGAGGTGTTCTATTCATTATTGTCATGAAGCAATGTCCAACTGTTAACAGTCAATACAAACAGAACATGTTTGATGCAATGCCTTATAACAAGCTCAGTGCTCAGACCATGCTTAAAAAATAATTCTTAGGAATGTGGTGTGTTCAATACCAAAAAAGAGGCTGAAAGCATTGTGCACATGGGGAGTTCACTAAATGGTTCCATCAGCTACCATTATGGTAGTAATATAATGATTAATGAAAATACGTTTCATTACATACTCAACAATTCAAATATATTAACCGGAAGCTAGAAATATAATAAGTGGTGTGGATAATCCGGAAAGCTCAAAAAATGATTGGCTATTAATTTTATAGCATTCAGCTGTAAAAACTCTATTCATGGCTTCAGCGAACTGTTTATTAGATAAATAGCATAAAGTAAAAGAAACAATAAGAGTCATAAATGATCATCATATTTGAGACTACAGAAAGGTTAATATTCTTGAGTCTGTCAGTAGTGGGTAGATGGATATGCAAACAAAATGCACATGATGTTTATTTAAGATACACATACCCTGAATAATATTAGGCGATACAATATACTTGCAGTTCCAGAATCATTTAACTGCTCAAGTAATCTGGCCAGGTTAAAGAGCACTGTGACTTTATCCCAGGGCAAATCTATATGATGACCGGTACTTTCAAGCTTATGAAATAATTGCATGTCCTTAAATTGTAGTGTAGAAGTAGCAATATCATTGGAAGACTTATTTCCCCCATTAATAAGAAAAAGCCATATGCCGTCACCCAAAGCCTCTTTAAAAGTTTGTTGAGCAAGCTGATAAAAAGAAGAAATGAAGGATTAAGTGTGTGATCATGGGGCCAAAACAAAAGCAATGCAGCATTTATAGAATTACAAACCTCAAACTCTCCCCTTTCAAACTGAAGGACACCAATATTATTGAGTAATTCTATTGGTACGTCTTGGCCTCCCTTCTTAAAAAGAGTACGAGCCTGTACCGGGTTTACAACAACCAGATTAAAAATAGATCCCAGAACTTCAACCATCAGGTGTTTTCCTAAATTTTAATTGGATGAGAGAAACTTTGCAAAACAATTTATCAAGTACATAATAAAATTCTTACAGTTTTAAATGCATCGAGGGCAGATCCTGTATCAGACAGAATCAACAATTCACCCAGTTCAAGAAATGCCTGTACTTAAAAGGAGAATATAAGATTAAACCAAGAGCTAGATATGAAGTTTTGCTCAACTAATTACATAAATATTTAGAGAAATGAAAGGAACCAATTTAGAAAATTTAAAGGCTTATTTTCTTTCAAATTCCTTTTTTTTTAAAAAAAAAGTTCTAAATTTATTTATGCCACATTGTTTTCAACCTGTTTCCTGTAGGATTTTGTAAAGGTAAACAAAAATACCTAATGAATTTCACTCTCAACAGTTTATTTCAAATTATCACAAAAAGGAAGGGCTCGTAACAGTGTTTACGAAGCAAACACTTCAGGCAAAAACCAAGGAATGCTGAATTTGTAATATTTGTAAATACTCATATATTATCATTTTGTTGACAGTTGCTTATAGAAGATAAGATAATTTTTTTAACCAAAGCCATATGCTTCACATACAGTCAACAACTTTCGTCTTTGCCATCTTAATATCAGCTACATGAGAAAGTTATCAAGCATTTATTCTATAGTTTCAAAACAACAATCAGTTCACAGGCCACAAAAAATTCATTATTATGTTAAAAGTATAATATATATACTATATATAGGCAACCAAATAAGTTCGAACTCAGAAATAATCCATAAAAAAATAATGCTCAAGTGCTTCTTTTCCTTATAGATATGTATCACATGGGAAGTGTCGTGAATGGCAGGGACAAGGAAGCAAAGAATTACAGCATGTTAATTGTTTCTTAGGCCTAATAGCCAGACCCAACAAGATGAATAGGTGACAGAACATGGACCGTATCATAAAACTAGGGAATATCAACAACAAAGAGGTCATATTTCAGGATGACACTTGGCCCATAATCAGGGATAAACAGAAAGGAGGAACAGCTAATGTTGGATACCCTTGATAATTTGGATATCAAAAGTTTTATCTCTAAGGAAGACAGAAAAGATGATGGATTTACGGTAGATGTTAAGGAGATTTCACTGAGAAAACTAATTGGAGAAGACCAAGATTCAATAGCTAATGAAGAGGGAAAAGATCCTAAGGACCAGCTGGGTTTCTAGTGTTCCTATTTCAGCATTTTGTGAAGGAAGAAAAAGTGAAAAGAGTGAAATGATAAAAATCTTGTTTCCTGAATTCCTGTTTTCATTTGTTATTTTCACTATTTCCTTTAAGGGAAAAAAAAGAAAAAAAAGAGGAAATAAAATGCTCCCCCTCAATGAATTTTGGATGCTCCTTCCGAAAAATGAGATCGAACATCCTTAAACAAAAAGAAAGCCCTTTCTCACTAAATAGAGCTTACATGGTGCATTTCCCGTATTGAGTTGTGAATTGTAAGATGTTCCTAATGCTTATTAATCTGAAAACGTGTTGCTAAAATTACAGTAATGCTTTTTTATTATTTAGTAACATTTTTTAGAAGTGTAGCTAAAAAAGCATTACTAAATGTAAAAAAAGAGTGTGATTTTAATTTTAACGACACTTCATAGCCACCATAAGCATAGGAATACTAGAATTCACCATATATATATATATATATATATATATATATATATATATATATATATATGTGTGTGTGTGTGTGTGTGTGTTTAAAACAGGTTCAGATACCAATTCTAGTTATGAACAAAGGCATAACTGCCCACTTTGAGATGGATAACACTTTTCATGTGAACAAGGCAGAGTTTACATGTGTAAATCTTAAAACAAGTGAAGGAAGACAGGGGAAGTTGGGAGAACACGAGACTGGTCTTTAATAAAATTTAGAAAAACACACAATATCAGCAGCTTTCACCTGGGCATCACGGGGATCAATTTTGGTTGCTTTCCGAATAAAGTCTTGGCCCTTGTCAGTTTGACCAAGCTGAACATATATGTGTGCCAGTGCCTGTAAGGAAAAACATCAACACAAAAAATAGGAAATAGGGAAGTGATTTTACAATAATTTTTCAGAACTACAACTGCTTTATTTGTATAGCTAATACACAGGTAAAGTAATCTACAAATGTGTCTACAAGGAGCGCCCAAAACTTCTGTGATTTTACAATAACTTTCAGAAGAACACGTTAAGAAACCATAAAAAAATTATTGGTAAATTAACAACTCAAACTGGTTCTGAATAGTGAGTAATCATCAGTCCTCTGATAATACTTACCAAGAATAACTTTTTCTAACATTCCCAAAACACATTTGAAGAAACTGATTAGTTTTGGGTCTGTTGGCATGCCAAAATATATAACTGAGCATTAAATAGTGGCTTAATAATGCTTATTTTAAAGATTGATCATTATTTTATGGAATATATACCATATTCAACCAAGAAAAGTGCATGTCCTCAACTGATGTTTCCCAAACATGTATATCTAACTCACAAAGATAATGACTATTTCAGTTGCGAAAAACACACTGACCCTAAAAGAGAAATGATATTAAAGGATGTAAGGTACATCCTGTCAGGCACTCACTTTTAATGTCTCGCAATTATCCGGGTACACCTCCAGAACCTTTTCAAAATTTGACAGGGCACTTCTGAAATCTCCCAACTTTAATTGCACTTGTCCTAGACCTGGAATCAACATAAAAGAGAAAAAAATTAAAAATAAGGAAGAACAGGCATTTGGTGAACAATACCAATGACTCTATGAAAACAGCCTTCAAATACTATTGCTGATCATAAATGAGTAAGTTATACAGAACCTCAAACGAATATGCTACATTTGCTACAACATGGAAACAGATCTAGTAAAATCGCAATATCAAAACATGACTGCCCGCTTGAAGAACACATTCAACATCTGCTATTTTCATTAAGATAGAAGGCCTACAAATACTGAATCAAAATATACCTAATGAAACAAAAAATGAACACGTTTCTACCATTAGTTTCATAGTTGATTAAATTTAATTTCTTTCACTGCCATATTACAATGTTGTAGCCATGCTGTAAAGTTTCAAATCTGAATGAAGCAACCAACCATAATAAGGAAACACAAATTCATGAGGCTTGTTGACTTCCTTGACAGATGCCATGTAATACACCCCTGCTTTGTCATAGTCCCCCTATGGTCAAGAGGAAAAATAAAAAATTAAAAGATTACCAGAGAATAAAATAGTAACTTGCTAACACTAAAAATTTAGAACATGCGAAGAGAAGACAAGAAAGTAAATAAGAGTATTGTAGACAAGAAGACAGTAAAATCAATAACTGTTTCTTTTATTTGCAAAAACAATAGCAGGGCCTAAGCAATTTATTAATGCCACTCAAAGGAATGTTGCCAACAGTAGAGAGAAATTTGCTTCCAACCTTGCTATGGTAAGAGCGCGCTAAATTATAATAAGAATGGGACTTTGTTGGACCATGATTGGTGACAGCTAATGCAGTTTCAGTCAGTTGCTCAACCAAGAAATGTTGACCAGTGAAGAAAAAATGATTTGCAAGATAATTCAGAGCCATTGCACAATAAGGGTATATCTCAAATGCCCTCTGCATCTTTACCATTCCCTTTCTAATTCCAGCAGCTGAAAGATACTACACAGTATCAGAGTCGGTCCAATACATGAGAAAAAATATATATTACAAGTTATACGAGACATATAAGGTGCCTAAGAACATGATACAGTGGAAAAAGTGGACCTTCATTGGTACGCAAGTCCATTATTGCAAGTGCTACAAGAGCCTCAACATTTTCTGGATCTAGCTGAAAAGAAGGAAACCAGGAAACATACAGACATCAGTACTACCAAAGCAACATGACAGCATATCCATTGGCAATTAAAAGATTCACTTGCCTGCAAAACTCGCTCAAATGCCTGTCGAGCCTTTTCAAATTGACCTAATTTGTAGCGACATAGACCTATGCCAAGCCTAACAGGTGCAGGGCAATCGGGATAAACTTGCAATGCTCTCTTCAGGTTTGCAAAAAACAAAATATAAAAAAATTAATAATAATAATAATAAACCTGTGTTAACTTGTGTTGATACCACTTAACTACCACTATTCAAACAACTTAATAAAGCTCACCATCAAAATAAAATCTCTGCTTATTTAACTTTATATCATTTATCTAATCCACTGAAATTTCATACAATAAGCTTTTGCGCAACAATTCCAACACTAATCTGCAATCCACTGAAATTTTGAAATGCATGTCACCGTCGCTAATTGTTCTACAAATGGTTTCACAAAACTTAAAACCAATTGAAGTTATTCATTTGAGTGGAGTAATAGTCATCTAGTTTTGAGTATTGTCAATTCTTTCTGAATCTACTCAATTATTCTTTGGTGACAATAAAAAAATGTGAATGCATATCAACCTAATGGTATATAGACATGTCAATGTGCATATATAAATTGTAAACGAGAGAGTTCTTTCTACCAGCAAAGAAGGTTTACCAACCTTGTACAACTCAAGTGAGTCAGAATACCGCCCTCGGTTGAACTCAACACAGGCCTGTAGATATTCACTAAAGTTATTAGTAGAAACACCGTACTTATATAGAATAACTAAACAAAACTTCAAACAAATTCCAGGTTGTAGCATAACAAGCACAGATGGAAAACATTCTCTCTAAAGGCTGGGAAAAACCAATGATAGATGTAGAAAATTTGGTTGATGGCATGGCAAAAGCATTGCAATTTAAATTGCTAGCCAGTAGCAACAAATTAATATACTTTAATTGCTTAGCATTCAGTTAAGGTCTACAGTCCTATATTGAGAATATATAGAGACAAGCCAGCAAATTTGATCCTCTAAAACTGAAAAAATTACTGGAAACAATTATTGATATATCTGTTTTCATTTTATTAATAAGCAAGTATTTTTATACTTCTATTAAAAAATCATTTTGTAATTTTCCAATAACCATTTGGGGTTGAGAAAGGGAGAGCACGACTAGGACTGGGGTTAAGAAGAGGTACTGGTTGGTCATACACCTGTTAATGTCTTTTACTGGAGAATGGTCTTAAACTTGGTGAATTTGGATTCACGTTTACTCCCCCAAAATCCCATTCTCCTGCCACTTAACGTAAGTCCTTAATTCTCAAACATGCTTGCATATTTTGTTCCAAAATCAGTTGTAGATACAGAATCAACTATAGATATAAGCGACAAATAGTTATTTTTGATTCTCCTACTATCCTGTTTGGGATGTTCTCGATTTAAAATTGTAACTTTATACCATAATTATAGGTATATATGTCACATCAATATGGAAGAACTATATATATATATATATATATATATAAGTGATTTTATAAACACTATCCAAGGATTTATTTTGTCAAAAGATAGACAAAAATACCAAACATAAATTACTTTACCTTCAAATTGACTTAAAAAACCTCAATTATATCTAAAATCAATCACATACACATGCATAAGCTAAAACCTTGCACACATGTGGACAGACTCAATAAACCTGGCCGAGAAGAGCAGGAACATTATCTCGGTCTCCATCTAATACAATCTTAAATGCAGCAGATGCCTGATCTACTTCTCCCTTTGCAAGCAAAAGTTGACCTGTAAGCATTAGCTATGTATCAATTTTGCAAGTATCTAGAGCAAGAGGCATTCTTCTAATGACGGGACAAACATGAAGTTCAACAAGATAAATGATGGATACTCATAACTTTTGAGGAAATATCCAGAACATAAAATATAGAGTGAGAAAATATCAAGAACATAAAATATAGAGCAACCAATATGCCATCAAGCAAAACAACTGCATGTGTCATGACCACTGAGTTAATCAGATAAATAAGAATGCTTCAGCAGTAAAAACTAAAATACAATAGTAAGGCTAATTTGAGATGATATGAGCTCATCTCTAAACTCTAAAGTGAAAAAAGAAAAATGAATTCAGCTTATACCAAAATGGCGTATAATCATCTTACTTTCTTACTTTATAACCAACTTCAGAGCAGCTTTTTATTATTAAAAAAATGTTTCTCAAATAGGCTAAAAGTATAAACATCTACATGATGAGATCAAACACTATCAGAACAATAACTTTCAAAACATCACATATGTTCAAATACTATTCAGAACAAAACTTGTTTTGGAAGCGAGCTTCTTTGTTGTAATGCTAAGGCATCTAATGAATACCTAGAAGCTAGAGCTCTTCTATGGTCCATGCCAACATAAAATTAGCAGGTATCATGTTCCTCATTGTGAAATTACAATGCTTGATTCAGTTCCACTGAGACATAATAATTTACATAAATAAACAAACATATGTACACCTTTCCCAACCCATGTCGAGGGCTCATGCATGTCGATCCTCGATGCTTTATTGTAATATTGAGTTGCCAAAATGAAATGCTCCTCCTTTTCTCTTTGTTTAGTCTCGATTTTCCCAAGGTAGCTATAGTATGCCCCAAGGGCATTTAATATAGCAATCCTCTCATATCTAACGTCAGCATAATAGTCATCGATTTCTGCAGAAAAGGAGAAAAGCAACCAGCACAGTTGAACTATATTAGAACCTAATTTAACATCAAACAATAACAAAAACATAAGATTGACACAACAAACCCCATCAAAAAGAATATGCAACCAAGGTATACCCGGGCTGGATCCCTCCTCCAAAATCTGGCGAAATTGATCAATTTTTCCCTGCTTGAAATACTCCCTCTTCACCACAAGAAAAATATAAGCAACATTAGAAGTAAAGAAAGGAGCAGTTGGTACCAAAGACAAGCAAAACAAAAACAAACAGGAATTATACTAAATGGGCATCTACATCTATAGGGAAAACTTGAGTGACACTGTAGCACATCTATAACAGACAATAATGGCAAATCATCTATCAAGCTCCAAGTTCAAACCACTAGTAGCATTATTGGTTTATCTTATCATTCACCCACACAATGGCTTTGAGTTCCAAAAGCTAAACCTAACATGCTATCATAACAAAGGTGCAAACCAACTCACATCACACAAAATAAGAGCAACAAACAAATGCAAGAAAGCAAGCATCTTTTTTGTTTTCAAAGTTTAATTCCACAAGTTGAAACTTGAAAGCAGAAATTGGGTTCGATTCCGAGAAGAAGTGGAAGGCAAAGAATGAAATTACGAACCGCGATAATGAGCCAGAGATCGAGAGGGGCTTGCTCGGCCTTGAGGATGTCGAGGATGTCGGAGGCGTCCCTGGGAAGCTGGTCGAGTGCAACCCTAACCTCTTCCTCCGAGTTCTGCACCGGGATGTACACCGATGCCATTGGTTTTCCACCAAGATTCTCGAGAGAGAAGAAGAAAAACCTTAAGTTGCTCTCTGTAACGTTATCGTGAGGGCGAGAGAGAATGAAAAGCTGCACACCGTTCTGGTTCCGCTGCTCAGTTCAGCAGGAGAGATGGCAGCTGCCGTTCGGAGGACCAACGAATCTAAGGGCAGGTCTAGTGGGGAGCTTGTGTCTTGAAAGAGGAAAAAAAAGGAGGTTAAAAGTAAATACTAAATAGGTGAAAAGTAAACGGAGCCTTTGTAGTCACCAAAAAAAAAAAAACCGGAGCCTTTGTACTAATTTTATCCTGAAATTTTGAAGACACTAATTTGAACTTTTAAATTTGACTTCGGACTATATGCAACTCTCCGTGTGAATCAGCAATCGAATGGGGTTATATGGCATAGCCCCTGCGGAGGGATGGCAAAAACCCCGGCGGGCGGGTATCCGCGGGAATTTACCCGCCGGGGTGAATATGGGGAGAGTTTTTTACTTGTAGAGATGGGGTGGAGACCCGTATAATAAACGGGACAGAGGTAGAGACAGAGGTCTCCGTCCCGTGAAGATTCGTTTAATCTCCACCTATTTAAAATGACTAAAATACTCTTTAATATATATATATATATATAATAAACGGGACAGAGGTAGAGACAGAGATTTCCGTCCTGTGAAGATTCGTTTAATCTCCACCTATTTAAAATGACTAAAATACCCCTTAATATATATATATATATAACATATGAGGGGAGGTGAAAAATCCTAGCCGCTATTACTCACACTTCACAAACCCCAAATCCCTCAATCCTTCTGAACTCTGAAGTCTCAACTGCAAATGGTCAAACCCCATCCCGCTGAACCACACACAGAGCCACGGACGGCCACCTCCCACCCTTAATCCTTCATCGCTACCTCCTAATCTCCCACCCCTTCAGTCCCTCTCCCTCACCGCCACCTCTCATTCTCTCACGCACTATGGATCTCAATCAAGACACCGTCAGGTCACGCACGCTAGCACATCGCAGCAGGGAGCCCGCCGTCTTTGCCGTCATTGTGTCTTCTCGTGGCCGCGAGTTCATCCGCGTCATCTGGTCGAGTCTTCTTACCGTCATCCGCGTCATCTAGTCGCATCATCTGGTCACCTCTTCGTGTCTTCTCGTGGTCGCCGGCCGTCGCCTGTTCTCCGTCGGGTAAGTCACAGAACTCTGAAATCTTTATTGTTTGCTTTGATTTTAAATGATTTGTTATAATTTCTGTGAGTTAGGTTATATTTTTTATGTTGAGTTATTGAGTTTGGTTTCTATGATTTTGAAATTCTTATTATTTCACTTTGATTTTGATTTTCTAATGTTGAATTGTTGAATCTTGTTCCTATGATTCTAAACTTTTCATTTGATTCCTATGATTCTGAATTTTATTAAATTATTTTCTTTTCGATGTAGGATTCAAGTAAGTCAGAATCTACCATCACTACTATTACGGAATGAAAGGAGGATTGAAAATTATGTTTTTACAATGTAATGAACTTTGTTTGGTTGTTTATGGATATGTTTGGTTGTTTATGGAATATTTGGTTGTTTATGGATATGTTTGGACGTTTATGTTTTTTAGTTATTGCTATTTAAGTCTTTAAAAGACTATGGAAATTATGTTTGTAATAACAATTGAGGATTATTTTTAATTTTTCCTAATTTTTTCATTTTTTTTCAATTTTTATTAGTTTTTACAAAAATCCGCGGATATCCGCGGAGACTCAGGTCTCCGGCGGACACAGGGTCCCCGTTACCCATCGCGAGGATGGGGCGGGGACGGGGACAGATATTGGGGGCGGGGGCAGGGGCATGTCCCCGCCCCCATGGGGACCCATTGCCATCCCTACCACTGCCACTTAAAATGAATAAAACAGTGTCATTTTCATAGTTGGCATTAGGGATGTACACAGTCCGGTCCGACCTGAAAACCCAGCCCAAACCCAAAGCATTCTGGAAGATGATGGCCCGGATCCAAAGTGATTCGGGGACTGACCGGAAAAGAAGAAATAAAACCTGAAAGGAGAGTGAAATCGGAATCGGGCCATAGCTCGGGTCACCCGAATCCAGCCTAGTTATCATACAAAATTAAGGCACATAGTGCTCACTGCCCAGGCTACGCAACGCATTCAGTTCAGCCTCAGCCCTCAAGCTCCGTCAGCCATGGTTTGCAGATATTGCGAACTACAAGGCCATGAGGTTCATCCCCAAGGAGTACACTAAACAACAAGTAAGAAAGTTGTTGAATGATACCAAGTACTACTTGTAGGAAGAACCTTATCTTTTTAAGAGATGCTCAGATGGTATGATTCGGCATTGTGTCTCAGATGAGGAATCATAGCAAATCCTTTGGCATTGTCATGGCTCTGAGTATGGAGGCCACTTTGGTGGCGAAAGGACAACCACTAAGGTCCTTCAGAGTGGTTTTTATTAGCCGACTCTCTACTAAGACTCACGGAAATTTGTAAGAAACTGTGACAAGTGTCAGAGAGCTGGAAACCTTCCCTACAATCATGAGATGCCATAGCAAGAGATTTTAGAGATTGAGTTATTTAATGTATGAGATATTGATTTCATGGGACCATTTCCTCCTTCATACTCAAACACTTACATACTAGTGGCTGTGGATTATGTGTCCAAGTGAGTGAAAGTAGTGGCCCTACCTACCAATGATGCCAAATTCATGCCGAGCTTTTTGCAGAGATACATTTTCAGCCGGTTTGGTGTCCCAAGGACATTGATTAGTGATGGAAGAAGCCACTTCTACAATAAATAGTTGGACTCACTCCTGCATAGATATGGAGTCCATCATAAAGCGGCAACTCCCCTATCACCCTCAGACAAGTGGACGGGTTGAAGTCTCCAACAAGAAACTCAAGAGGATCTTGGAAAAGACTGTGAGTACTTCAAGGAAGGACTAGGCAAGGAGACTTGATAATGCTCTTTGGGTATACCGTACTACTTTCAAGACTCCTATTGGGATGTCCCCATAATAGTTGATTTATGGTAAGGCCTGTCACTTGCCAGTGGAATTGGAGCACAGAGCATATTGGGTAACAAAGTTTTTGACTTTTGATGCCAATGCTGCAGGAGAGAAAAGGCTACTTCAACTAAATGAGCTTGATGAGTTCAGAAACTCTGCCTATGAAAATGCCAACCTCTACAAGGAAAAGACCAAGAAGTGGCATGATAAAAAGATAGCCACAAGAGTATTTGACCCAGGACAGAAGGTGCTACTATTCAATTCTTGACTCAAGCTCTTTTCCGGGAAGCTGAAGTCTCGGTGATCAGGACCTTTTATGGTAACTGGAGTGTCCCCTTTTGGTCAAGTGGAACTTCAAGAAGAAAATTCAGATAGAAGGTTCAAAGTAAATGGCCAGAGGGTAAAGCACTATCTTGGAGGTAAAATTGATCACCAAAGGTCCACTCATATGCTGACTTAGCAGCACTGACTGTCAAGCTAGTGACGGTAAAAAAGCGCTTGTTGGGGGGTAACCCAATTCTAAGTATCCTTTAACTTTTCTTTTAGTTGATTTTCATTAATTTTTTGTTTTATTCATAGTTTTCCTTGGTTTTATGATGATTGTGGTCATGCAGAGTGTTTAAGAACAGGAACAGAGGACTTTGGAGGAGAAACAGAACACCCTGGAGAGCATTACAAAATCCAAGGCTATAGCGCTGAACGCCAGACTAGGTGTTCAGCTCCCCAAATGACATGCTTCTCGAGGGGTTGTGGTGCTAAACGTCAGAGATGACATTTAACGCCTGAAATGGCAGTAGGAGACTGGTGTTAAACACGAAGAAGGGTGCTTCACACCCAAGATGGCCTGGAGAAGCTGGCGTTAAATGCCAGGTCGCCCACAAGGGGCACAAATTACAATGCTCCCTTGCCTCATGGGGCGCTAAACGCCATATGGGCATTTAGCGCCAAGCCTCGTCCCCAAAAGAAAAAAAATAATTTTTCTGGCATTTCACGCCCTGAATGGCATGGAGGATTACAACATTGTGGCGCTAAATGTTGGAGCTGTCGTTTAGCGCCAACAACGTGACTTTCGAAATTTAAGCATGCTTTTGACCGTTGCAACGGTCACTTTCTCTTCTCTCTCTCCTCATTACTTCTCTTCAACCATCAAATCACCTTTTTCACCTCTCATATCAAATCCTTTACTTTTCCACACCAATTACGACACCTATTTCCTTATCATATCTTTACAAATCCTCCTCATATCTCTCTTCCCCATATCCCCAAATTTCACCCCTTCCCCATGACCGAAACTTGAGCTTTCCCCCTCTATAAATACCACATCTATTTTCACCTTTCACCACTCATCTCTTCTACTACCCTTTTACACTCTCTTTCTTTCATCCTTCCTATTTACTTTCTTTATTCCTTTCCTTCCCCTCTCTCACCCTCATACGCCTTTCACCCCTCTTTTTTCTTTCTCTTCCCTTTACTCCTTTACTCCTTCCTCTTATTCTTTCTCCTTTATTTGCTCGGAGACGAGCAAGGGCTTTAAGTTTGGTGTGGGGGCGTTCCGCTTTTCACTTTTTCTTACTCCACATGGCACCCAAGACTGGTGAATCCTCATCAAGGAAGAGAAAGGAGAAGGCTCCTACCACAATCCTATATGATGTCAACCGGTTTCAAACTAAGGTTTATGAGGAGCACTATAATGAACTTGTTAGCAAAAAGAAAGTGGTCCCAGAGGTGCGATTTCACCTGAAATCAAACGAGTATCCAGAGATCTAAGGACAAATTTAGAGTAGGGGTTGGACAGTTCTAGCCAACCCTGTGACTAAGGTTGGAGTTCTAATGCTCAAAGAGTTCTATGCTAATTTGTGGGTGACTTACAAGCACATCAAAGATGTGAATCCTGAGTTCAAGATGTGGTGCACTATGGTCCGAGGAGAGATCCTACAGTTTAGTCCAGAGAGAGTGAGGGAGATACTTCAGCTGCCACCATTCAGAGATGACCCTCACTCTTACACTAAGAGGGTTAATACTTATCAGAGACCGGACCAGGTCCGCACTGATATATACCTCTCCGGAGCATAGTGGGGGAGGGATGCTAAGGGTCAGCCATACCAGCTGGGAAGGCATGCTCTAAAGCCGATTGCTAAGAGCTGGTTGGAGTTCATTCAGTGTTCCATCCTCTCTACGAGTAACCGGTCTGAGGTTACTATTGACCAAGTTGTGATGATTCACTGCATCATGCTCAGCAATGAGGTAGAGGTGCACCGATTGATACCTCAGAAGATATACAGCATAGCGGCGAAGGCTTCCACCTCCGCTAGATTAACTTTCCCTCACCTTATCTTCCGCTTGCGTGAGGCTGCTCGCATCCATATTTACAGAGACACTCTCATGCCCATTGACAGACCGATTACTAGGAGGGGTATGGAGTATGCTAGAGAGGTTGGACAAGCATCACCTCAGGAGCTAGTTCCTCCTCCTTAGCAGGAGTAGCCTGAGATATCTCAAGGGTCTTATTTCCCCTTGTTACTATTGGGATCAGCTGGTAGTATCTATTGGGTAGTTGGCATCTTTTGTTGACCATCTGAGGATTGAGTATCAAGACTACTCTGCCCTTTTCCATCAGCTAGTAGAGGAGTAGCAGAGGCGCGATGATGAGCGGATAATTTATACGCTTTTTGGCACTATTTTTAGTATATTTTTAGTACATTTTAGTTAGTTTTTATTATATTTTTTGTAGTTTTTAATTAAAATTCACTTTTCTAGACTTTACTATGAGTTTGTGTGTTTTTCTATGATTTCAGGTATTTTCTGGCTGAAATTGAGGGACCTGAGCAAAAATCTGATTCAGAGGCTGAAAAATGACTGCAGATGCTGTTGGATTCTGACCTCCCTACACTCGAAGTGGATTTTCTGGAGCTACAGAAGTCCAATTGGTGCGCTCTCAATTGCGTTAGAAAGTAGACATCCTGAGCTTTTCAGCAATATATAATAGTTCATACTTTGCTCAAGAATTAATGGCCCAAACTGGCGTTCCAAATCAACTTTAGAATTCCCGGCGTTTAACGCTGGAACTGGCACAAAAGTTGGAGTTAAACGCCCAAATTGGCACAAAAGCTGGCGTTTAACTCCAGGAAAAGTCTCTACACATGAAAGCTTCAATGCTCAGCCCAAGCACACACCAAGTGGACCCCGGAAGTGGATTTTTACGTCATTTACTCATTCTTGTAAACCCTAGGTCACTAGTTCACTATAAATAGGACTTTTTACTATTGTATCTTCATCTCATGACACATTACACGTTTCATATTGTATCTTCTATGGCATGAGTCTCTAAACCCCCATGGTTGGAGGGTGAGGAGCTCTGCTGTGTCTTGATGGATTAATGCAATTACTACTGTTTTTCATTCAATTACACTTGCTTTCATTCTAAGATACCACTTGTTCTTCAACCTGATGAATGTGATGATCCATGACACTCATCACCATTCTCACCTATGAACGTGTGTCTGACAACCACCTCCGTTCTACCTTCGTTTGAGTGTGTATCTCTTGGATTCCTTAAGCAGAATCTTCGTGGTATAAGCTAGAACCCATTGGCGGCCATTCTTGAGAATTCGGAAAGTCTAAACCTTATCTGTGATACTCCGAGTAGGATTCGAGGATTGAATGACTGTGATGAGCTTCAAACTCGCGAGTGTTGGGCATTAGTGACAGACGCAAAAGAATCACTAGATTCTATTCTGACATGATCGAGAACCGACAGATGATTAGCCGTGCGGTGACAGCGTGCGTTGAACATTTTCACTGAGAGGATGGGAGGTAGCCATTGACAACGGTGAAACCCAACATACAGCTTGCCATGGAGGAGCCTTGCGTGCATGAAGAAGAAGACAGTAGAAAAGTAGAGATTCAAAAGATATAACATCTCCAAAACCTCAACCTGTTCTCCATTACTGCAAAACAAGTATTTATTTCATGTTCTTTTACTTTTTACAATTAAATCTGAGAATTATTGATATCCTGACTAAGAGTTACAAGATAACCATAGCTTGCTTCAAGCCGACAATCTCCGTGGGATCGACCCTTATTCACGTAAGGTATTACTTGGACGACCCAGTGCACTTGCTGGTTAGTTGTGCGAAATTGCAAAAGTGTGATTGTAATTTCGTGCACCAAGTTTTTGGCGCCGTTACCGGGAATTGTTCGAGTTTGGACAACTGACGGTTTATTTTGTTGCTTAGATTAGGAATATTTTATTTTTGTGGTTTAGAGTCTTTTATTTGAGTTTAGTTTTATATTTTAAGTTTGGTGTCAATTGCATGCTTTTATTTTCTTTAAAATTTTTGAAATTGCATGTCCTTAGTTCTTTCTTTATTTTAAAAATTTCTAAGTTTGGTGTCTTTTTTGTGTTTTTCTTTAAATTTTCGAAATTTTGTGTTTGATTTTCTAAAAATTTTAAGTTTGGTGTCTTTTGTGCTTTTGTTTACTTAATTTTTTTTAATATATATATATATATATATATAATAATAATAATAATAAAATAAAATAATATCCACATCATCTCCCGTTCTCCATCATGGACCTAAGTGGAATTGAGCAGTCCAGAAGGACTCTGGGGTCATATGCTAACCCCATTACAGCTGCATATGGGAGTAGCATCTATATACCTCCCATTAAAGCAAGCAGTTTTGAGCTAAATCCTCAACTCATTATCATGGTGCAGCAAAATTTCCAGTATTCCGGTCTTCCACAGGAAGAATCTACTGAGTTTCTGGCAAAGTTCTTACAAATTGCTGACACAGTACGTGATAAAAAAGTGGATCAGGATGTCTACAGATTGTTACTGTTTCCATTTGCTGTAAAAGATCAAGCTAAGAGGTGGTTGAATAACCAACCTACTGCAAGCATAAAAACATGGAGACAGTTATCAGACAAATTCCTGAATCAATTTTACCCTCCAAAAAGGATGACACAGCTAAGGCTGGACATCCAAGGCTTTAAACAAGAGGATAATGAATCCCTTTATAATGCCTGGGAGAGGTATAGAGGTATGCTAAGGAAATGCCCCTCTGAAATGTTTTCAGAGTGGGTACAGTTAGACATCTTCTACTATGGGCTTATAGAAAAAGCTCAGATGTCTTTAGACCACTCAGCTGGTGGATCTATACACATGAGGAAGACGATTGAAGAGGCTCAAGAGCTCATAGATACGGTTGCTAGAAATCAACATCTATACTCAAGCAGTGAGTCCTCTATAAAAGAAGAAGCTATGGCAGTAACTACTGATCCTAATCCTCAAGAACAGATTGTTGAACTTAATCAACAATTACTCCTGATGACAAAACAATTAGCAGAGTTTAAAGAGATGCTCCAAGAAACTAAAAATGCTAACCAGAATATGGAAGCACAATTGAATCAGACAAGACAGCAGCTATCTAAACAGATAACAGAAGAATGCCAAGCTGTTAAATTAAGGAGTGGGAAAACATTGAATGTATCAACTCAAAGCAGCAGAAAGCCAAGAAAGGAACAACTGACAAAGGATAACCAAACCACTGTCCAAAATCCCTCTGAGGACAGTAAGAGCCCAGAGAGGAATACTTCTGGCGTTCAAACACCAAAAAAGGGGGAAAAGTTGACATTAAACACCCATTCCTTGCCCAGTTCTGGCGTTCAAACGCCAGAAAAGGGTGGAAAGCTGGCGTTAAACGCCCATCCTGCACCCAGTCCTGGTGTTCAAACGCCAATGAGGAATCAGACACCTGAGAGTGCTGATAGTAACCCCTCTAAGAAGGCTTCTCCAACCACCTCTGTAGGGAATAAACCTGCAGCAACTAAGGTTGAAGAATATAAAGCCAAGATGCCTTATCCTCAGAAACTCCGCCAAGCAGAACAGGATAAACAATTTGCCCGCTTTGCAGACTATCTCAGGACTCTTGAAATAAAGATTCCGTTTGCAGAGGCACTTGAGCAAATATCCTCTTATGCTAAGTTCATGAAAGAGATCTTAAGTCATAAGAAGGATTGGAGAGAAACTGAAAAGGTGTTTCTCACTGAAGAATGCAGTGCAGTCATTCTGAAAAGCTTACCAGAAAAGCTTCAAGATCCAGGAAGCTTTATGATACCATGCACATTAGAAGGTGCTTGTACCAAGACAGCCCTATGTGACCTTTGAGCAAGTATCAACCTGATACCTGCAACCACTATCAGAAAGCTTGGGTTGACTGAAGAAGTCAAACCAACCCGGATATGTCTCCAACTTGCTGATGGCTCCATTAAATATCCATCAGGCATAATTGAAGACATGATTGTCAAGGTTGGGCCATTTGCCTTTTCCACTGACTTTGTAGTGCTGGAAATGGAGGAGCACAAGAGTGCAACTCTCATCCTAAGAAGACTTTTCCTAGCAACTAGACGCACTCTTATTGATGTACAAAAAGGGGAAGTGACCCTGAGAGTCAATGAGGATGAGTTCAAGTTGAATGCTGTCAAAGCTATACAGCATCCAGACACATCAAATAACTGCATGAGCGCTGATATTATTGACTCTTTGGTGGAATAGATCAATATGACTGAGAGTCTCGAATCAGAGTTAGAGGACATCTTTAAAGATGTTCAGCATGATCAGGAGGAACCAGAGAAAATAAAAGAACCTCTGAAAATTCATCAGGAAGAGGATAAGCCTCCCAAACCTGAGCTTAAACCACTGCCACCATCCCTGAAGTATGCATTTCTGGGAGAAGGTAACACTTTTCCAGTGATCATAAGCTCTGCTTTAAATTCACAAGAAGAGGAAGCACTAATTTAAGTGCTAAGGACACACAAGACAGCTCTTGGATGATCCATAAGTGATCTTAAGGGCATTAGCCCAGCAAGTGATGTAGGTGGAAATTGTCTTTCAACAAATTTCCTTCGACAAGTGTACCGAATTTGTCGTCAAGTAAAAACTCACAATAGAGAGAGGTCGAATCCCACAGGGATTGATTGATCAAGCAACTTTAATTAGAAGATTGTTCTAGTTGAGCGAATTCAGAATTTGGGTTGAGAGTTGCAGAAAATAAAATGGCGGGAATGTAAATGACGGAAAAGTAAATGCTAGAATTAAAGAACTGGAAGTAAATGACTGAAATTAAATTACAGAATTGTAAATGGGAATGGGGTGTTTGCTCATGAAAGTAAACGCAGAAATTAAAGAGAATGGGTGAGATCAGAATTGGGGAGTTCATTGGGCACAGGAGATGTTGCAGTTCTCCAGATCAAGTTCATTTTCAACTCTTCCTCAATCAATGCACTCATTGATCTCCTTGGCAATCTTAATTGATTGAATTACAATTTCTTGCAATTCAATCTCTCAAATCTTGATCAATAGCCAATTCCTTGGTCAATTGCTCATGAGAAGAGATGAAGTGTGGTCATTGATTATACCACATGCATTTCCCAAATCAAGTTTTGAGAGGATTATAGTCACATATCCATCCAAACCCAATTTGGTCCAGCATGAGAAAGCATTTCTAGCTTGATCTCTTCATTCCTCTTTCAAGGTTCAGAAGAGATTCAAGTTTGAATAGTTTCTTTTCCAAGATAACTACCCAATGGGATAAAGATCGAAAGCTTTCAAGTAAAATCAAGAGAAAAGATAGAAGAAGAATGAAGAAAACTAGTATTGATCCATCAAATTACAACAGAGCTCCCTACCCAATGAAATGGGTTTAGTTGTTCATAGCTCTAAAAAAATGAGAACAAAGATGGAGAATACATCTGAACTAGAAGAGCAGAGAAAGTAAAATAGAGAGTAATGCTTTTTCCTTTCAGAACTCTTTCCAACTCCCCCAAATAATTCAAAGCTACTCCTATATATACTACTCTTATATTCTTCTAGTTGATTCTTCAAGTTTTGGGCCTTTGGATCTTCAGTTTGGAGCAGTTCTCTTCTTCACTTGGGCTTGGTTTTACTTGCAGAGAGAAAGTGTGAAGTGGGCAGAGACTTTAGCTCGATACGTTAGAGGTGTTAACATTCAGTGAGAAAATGGGTTCGAAAACGTTAGTGTCATTCAACTTTTTCACTAACGTTTCTTACCCAAGTAAAGGCCACGTTAACCTCAACGTTAGTGGCACAAACGTTGCCACTAACGTTGCCTCTTTGTCCTTCGCACACGTTATTGGGACTCAACTTTCCCAATAACGTTGAGAGCCTCCCCTTTTCCCACATTAGAGTCCACGTTAACTTAATTAACATGGCTCTTTTAACGTAGGCATGCCAATCTTCGAGAACGTTAGTGACACTCAACATTGTCACTAACGTTCCAATATGCCCTTATTCACATTAGAGTCCACGTTAACTAGGTTAACGTGGCTTCTAACGTGGCTTTGCAAACCATTTCCAACGTTAGTGACAATGTTGAGTGTCACTAACGTTGGCTCATCTTTCACCCATTGCCGTTAGCTTCCACGTTAACTAAGTTAACGTAGAAGTTAACGTGGCTCCTTGGGGTTTTGTGGTTGCTTCCAACGTTAGTGACAATGTTGGGTGTCACTAACGTTGTCGACCATTCTTGCCTCTCACGTTAGCTCCCACGTTAACCAAGTTAACGTGGAAGTTAACGTGGTACATTGCACCTTAGGCCAACGTTAGTGACAATGTTGAATGTCACTAACGTTGGCTTCCTTCCCCTTGTTAACGTTAGAGGCCACGTTAACCAAGTTAACGTGGACTCTAACATGGCCACTTATGATCATTGGCCAACGTTAGTGATAATGTTAAGTGTCACTAACGTTGGCTCAAAATCCTTTCTTCACGTTAGAGCTCACTTTAACTTAGTTAACGTGGGCAATGATGGCTTCGAGAGCGTTATTGGCAATCACTTTTCTCATTAACTTTGCAAGTTACCTCCCATTCCACGTTAGTGGCCACGTTAATTATATTAACGTGACTGCTGAGTGGTTCTTCCTTACTTCCTTTGGTCCTGAAATCAAGCAATAGAGTGCATCAAAGTTCTAGTCCAAGCCATGGGTAATGCAACATTCAATTTGTCACTAAATTCATGCAAAATCCTCATGAAATCATGTAAAATGCACAATGTATGCTTGAATCAAGGTGTAAGTGAATATCTACCCAAAACTAGCTTATTTCCTAAGGAAATGCATGAAACTACCCTAAAAATAGTAAAGAAAAGGTCAGTGAAACTGGCTAAGATGCCCTTGCATCACAACACCAAACTTAAAGCTTGCTTGTCCCTAAGCAAGTACTGGAACAAAAGAATGATGAATGGAATGCCAAGAGAAATGAGTCATTCTTGTGGAGGTCATGTTACTGATTTTATGGTGGTTTCATGCATAGCAACTTAGGTTCATTCCATTACTGGCTTTCAGACCTTTATCATGTTCTAAAACACTAGTTTTGCTTACATACCATGAGACTTTTATTGATCCTTTTATTGTCATTTCAGGGCTTATTTGTGTTCTTCAGGCTAGGTGCTCTGTAAGGGGGCAACTCTTTAAAATAAGCTTTCAGCCAACACTCCCGAACCAGTTGGTTCAAGGTGCTAGGTGTTGAAACACCCCTACGGACTTACTTCCTCAAGTCTCTCCCCCATACATACACACCACAGGCATATGGTTTTTATTTATTTTCTTTTCTTGAGACCTTGGTGTCCAGCACCTCTTTGGGTTACTAAATGCTCTGTAGTGAGGGTTACTCTTGATAATGGACTTTCAGCTGATAATCCCGAGTTAGTTAACCCAAGTTACCAAGTGATAAGGCACCCCTAAGAGCTTATTCATCCAAGTAGATCCCTCACACAGGAACACCACAGACACATGCCTCAAGATTAAAACCATTGGTGCCTAGCCTTATTGCTTACTCTTTTTCTTTTGTTTTTCACTTTAAGTGTTCTTTCCCTTTCTCTTATTAGGATCTTGCTATTTACTTAGTCTCATGGGTGTATTCAAAGCAAAGTATTCAGGACAGATAGTTGTCTTCCCACCTCATGGTTGAACCAACTTAGCTAACTTATGATCACACCAAAGATTCAGAAAATTTCTCCATATTATGAACTCCACTCTAGTCTTTTGAAACATAAACATTCTCTTCTTCATTTAATTTTAAAGACAAGCATACAATAAGTAAAGATATGATGCAGTGACACTTAAACCAGAAATTATAGACCTAAGCAATAGACTTAAAATGCAGAATTGAAAAGATTCAAACTAACATGGAAGCATGTCCTATTTCATCCATGATCTTCCTTATTTAAACATAGAAAAAGATGGAGTAAAGAAGGAACTCCACCACCTTTTACTCTTGTGGTTGTCCATGCTTTCCTCCTTGCTTGTCTTCCTTGTGTCCTCTTGCATTTCCTCGCATCCGCGCCAATCTTGCTTGCTTTCAATCCTCAAGTGCCTTCCTCACTGATTCATGACTCTCTTCCATCCTTTGTCTCTCTTCTCGTGCTAATTCATCCTTTACTTCTTCATACCTTGCGATTCCTGGGTGCAATATAGGCAGTTGTCCTACTAGGTATCCGAGCCTGGCCTGAGTGTTTATGTGATACCCTGTCTCGCTCATGTAAACTCCTTCTGCAAATGCCCTTTGCTTGCCCAGTAGTTCTGTGTTTTCTATTTGTCTTCTATGCATCTCATGTATGTGTGCCCCTTGATGTGTTTGGATGTTGATTAGCCTCTGGATGGACTCTTGTTGCTCATTTTGCCTTTGTTCCATCCTGTTGAATGTTTCTCCCCATTGTTGCCCTTGACTTAGTTGCTGTTCCATCATTTGCCTTTGCCACTCACCTTGCTGAGTCATCCACCTTGAGAGTGCTTCCTCTTGCTGCCCCATCATCTGTAATTGAAGCTCTTTCTGTGCTCCTTGGCTCAACAACTCCTTGGCTCTCCAAATATTGTTGAGATAAGCTATCAATTGCTTCTTGCAATTGATGCATATCCAAGGTGGCTGGTGCTTGCCCTTCTAAGACTTGTCCTTTCACTACTTGAGGGGCTGGCCTCTTCCTTTGCTTCCGTTGAGGCAGGGGGGATGTGGCAGCATTCATCCTTCGGACAGTCATTGGAATGCCTTCTTTTATCCACACTAGGTCCTCATCTTCAAACACCACCCCAGCTCTCTTGCATAATCGGTAAATAGTGCTGGGGTAACCTAACGTTCCTCTTAAGTCACTTTTCTCTGCCATCTTTCTAATGCCTTCAGCTATGAGTTCATGAACTTTGATTTCTCCTCCTTTGAGTATGCAGTGCACCATTGTGGCTCTCTTGAGATTCACCTCCGAGTTATTTACAGCTGGGAGAATAGACCTCCTCACGAGTTCAAACCACCCCTTGGCTTCAGGGCTAAGGTCTCCCCTCTTGATGAACTTGGGTTTCCCATCTTTATACCTCTCTCAGTCAGCTGCTATAACACAAATGTCACCCATGATCTCAGTGAGCTCGTCATTGTCTTGGCTTTTATTTATCCTTGTATGATAACTGGGCTCATCAAAGTGTGGTGCTTTCAGGTGAAGAGTTCTCATTATAGCAAGTCCACCTCCTTTCCTCTTACATAGCTTTTGAAGGTTGGGTCTCTAGTTTTGTCTTCTCTTACCACATTTGCGTAAAATTCCTTGATGAGGTTTGCATTGATCTTCCCTTCTGGATTAGTGAGCAATTCCCACCCTCTTTCTTCAATCTTCTTCGGAATCTGTAGGTATTCGTTTTCATTGATTTGGAAGGTTAACTCGGGTAGTATCTTTTTGAGTTTTATCCGCTCAAATTCTCGTTCATGGAAGGCAGTTTTGAACCTCTTTTCATCATAAGGAGTGTTCTCCATTGGTTCCTTCCTCTTCTGCCTCTTGGAGCTTGATGACGCCATAAATTTGCGTTGCTGTTTTGAGGTGATTTGAGGATACGGATAGATGAAGAATGGGTTGGCTAGGACAATTTGTGATGAAGGGTTTTAGTACGCCAAAAGTGTAGAGTGTGGAGAGTGGGGATTTGAATGTGAGGAGTGAGGCTGCACTAAGGTTCCTTTATATAGGGAGATCATGAGAGAATGGAAGGTGTGGATTGCAAGAATGGTTGCTTGATGGACGGTTGGGGTTGTCTATGAAGGAAGGACAAGGATCATCACTTAATGAGAGTGAATGGTTCGGTCTTCAAAGGGTCTCCTTTCTTCAATGTTGCATGGCAACGTTTCCCTATGCATTCCTTCTTGAGACAAGTGTGTAGTTCTCTTCATGAAGTGGCTGAACCTCCCCCATTTAATTGTCCAATCAATCCCCATCAATGCTCTTTTTCTTTTCCCTATAAAGAAGAAATAAGAAAGGTGAGAAAAGATATCAAAATGACAACATAAACTTTACGGCTAGAATTAAAAAGAAAAATGAGAAAAGATTAAATTGTTTATTCATGAATTCCAACTAACTAACTAACTATTCGTGGGTCCTTATATGCATATTGGTGGCACCATGGGGTGACACCAAACTTAGTTTGGAGCACTGTGATGAAAAGTTCTGTTCAAAGCTTCCAAGACTAGCATGCTCTTGGTTGCATTCATGCTTTCTTGGTATGCTTTGAACACCAAACTTGTTCTTCACTGTATACTGCACAATAAGGATTCCACCAAGAGTTTGTCAAGTTTGGGTTTGAATTCATAAATATTGACTTATTTACTATCTTTTAAAAGCATATAAAACATGGGTTGCCTCCCATGAAGCGCTTCTTTAGCGTCACTAGCTTGACATTTCTCCCTCATCAAGGTGGTTGGTAATGCTTGAAGTCCTCCCCTCTCGCTGTGGACTTGTATCCATTGGTTGTATCAATGATCTCTACATGTTCCAGGGAGAGAATTCTATTGATTGTGAAGACTTTAGGTAACTGAGATGGTACAGTAGGGAGATTAGAGGGGATATCTAGAAAGTAAGCTGAGATCACTCTATCTCCTGGAGAGAAGTCTTCCGTAGGGATCTTTTTGTTCCTCCACTTCCTTGGTACCTTCTTCCTTGTGTCCTTTGATATTGCCTTGCTCTTGATGACTTCTTTTCCTAAGGTAGTTGTGATGTTGTCTTCACATGCCTCTAGAGGTTTAGGTTCTTCTAACTATTCCTTGAGCGGTGGTAGTTGCTGTTTCCCTTGTTTATCAACCAAAGGAGTCTCCAGATAGGTTGGGTGTACTTCAGTGCTTGCTTCCTCCTTCAGCATCTCATCATGATCTTTACTTGGTTCCTTGTGCTCTTGGTCTACTTCTTGTGAGAGTTTGAAGACATTAAAGCTGAGCCGTTCATCATGGATCCTCAATATTAGCTCCCCTTTCTCTACATCTATGAGTGCTCTGGCCGTAGCTAGGAAGGGTCTTCCCAATATGATTGGGTGAGTGTGACTCTCTTCCATGTCCAGGATGACAAAGTCTGTTGGGAGAAAGTATTTTCCAACCTTTAGTAACACATTTTCCACCACTCCTATTGCTTGCTTTTGAGTTTTGTCAGCCAGTCTGATGACCACATCTGTGGACATTATCTCATTGATCTGCAGCCTCTTCGCCAGGGATAGGGGCAGTAAGTTGATGCTTGCCCCTAAATCACAGAGTGCTCTATCAAACATTGTTTCCCCTATGGCACAGGGGATGTGAAAACTCCCTGGGTCTCTTCTTTTTGGAGGCAATTCAGGTTGAATAAGGGCACTGCATTCCTTATTTAACACTATAGTTTGGCCTTCTTTGAGTGAGCTTTTCCTGAGAAGAAGTTCCTTCATGTACTTGATGAATGCAGGCATTTGTTGTATGGCCTTGATGAATGGTATGTTCACATGCAGAGATGCAAACAAGTATAGGAACCTTGAGTATATTCTCTTCCCTACAGCACCATTGAGCAGTTGGGGAAATGGTGCATAGAGCTTCAGCAACTCTTGTTGTGAGATTTCTGGTTCTTGGTGATCTCTATCCTCCTCCTCTGTTGAGTTGTTTTTAGGCTGTTGGGAGAGGTTGCTTTGCTCGTCTTCATCCTCTTGATCACTTGTAGTGACCATTTTGCAATCTTCCCATCTTACTTTCTTTGCTTCTCCTCTTGGGTTTTTCTCCGTGTCACTTGGGAAGCCATCAGTAGGTTTGGGAATTTTCTCCGCTAAGCATCCCACTTGGAATTTCAGCTTCTTGATGGTCTCTCCTTGGTTCTTAATGTTGGCTCGCACCTCTTCTTTGAACACCTTATCTTCTTGAATCTCTTGGCATATTCCTTCAAGTAAGGTTTCAAGCTTAGAGAGTCTGTCATCAATTGATGGTAAATTGGGATTAAAGGTGGAAGGATGAGAGGTGTTATTGTGAGGGTGTTGATATGTCCTCTGTGTGAATTGTTGATGAGCTGCATTGTTGTTGGAGTTGTAACGTCTCTGGTCTTGGCTTTGCTCTTGCTGATTCCCCCACCCAAAGTTTGGGTGGTTCCTCCATCCAGAGTTGTATGTCTTGGAGTATGGATCATGGTTCTGTCTAGGTGAATTCCCAATGTAGTTGGCTTGCTCAAGGTCCTCTTCTTCAACTTCTTCTTGGGTTGTTGATGAAGTGGTGATTGCTGCAACTTGGTTCCTCTCCATCTTCTTGGTGAGGTCAACTAACTACTTGGTAATGAGCTTGTTCTGAGCCAGCAGAGCATCTACATTGTTTAGCTCCATTACTCCCTTAGTGTTCCCTCTTTCGGAAGCATATAAGTAGTCATTCTCAGCTACAGTTTCAATGACATCTATGGCTTCTTCAATGGTCTTCTTCTTGTTCAAGGATCCTCCAGAGGAATGATCTACTGCCTTCTTTGATTCATATGATAAGCCTTCATAGAAGATATGCAACTGCACCCATTCATTAAACATATTTGGTGGACACCTTCTTGTTAGGTCTTTGAACCTTTCCCAAGCTTCATAAAGTGTCTCCCCATCTTGCTGCCTGAACGTCTGTACTTCAGTTCTCAGCCTATTGATTATTTGCGGGGGGTAAAACCTTGCCAAAAACTTGTTCACTACCTCCTCCCAATTTGTCAGGCTTTCTTTTGGGAAGGATTCGAGCCATTTGAATGCCTTGTCCCTGAGTGAGAAAGGGAACAAGAGCAGCCTGTAGACATCCTGGTGGACTCCATTGGACTTCACTGTGTCACAAATCCTCAAGAAGGTGGTCAAGTGTTGATTCGGATCTTCTTGAGCACTTCCTCCAAATGAGCAATTATTCTGCACAAGAGTGATGAGCTGAGGTTTGAGCTCGAAATTGTTGGCATGTATGGTGGGCTTCTGAATGCTGCTCCCACAGTTGCCTGGGTTGGGATTGATATAAGAGCTTAACACTCTTCTATCCTCCCCAACATGATTTGCTCTACCTCCTCCCCCATGGTTATTAGCCTCTTCTTCATGTTGGTTTTCTATGTTGCCTTCCATATTTAGTTCAAAGTGTTCCTCCTCCTCTTCAGCACCGATTGCACGTTTCCCTCTTGCTTCCCTCCTTAATTTAAGGAGGGTCCTCTCTGGTTCAGAATCGAAAGAAGTTGAAGCCCCACTTCTTCTCCATGTCATACAACCAACAAGTACAAGCAAGGAAAAACTATGAGCAGAGAATATTGCTGTCAGGATTACTGTTAGTTGTGAGTGAAGCAATATATCAAACAGTTAGTGGGTTAGCAAACTGAATTTTAAATAACAAAGAAACGAAAAAGTAGAGGGGGAAGGGAAAAAGTTAATTAAGACAGAAAGTAAATTACTCAAACAGAAAGTTAATTCAACAAAACAAAAATGCTCAATCTAGTGATCTTCCAATCTAATAATTGTTGATGCACAATCAATCCCCGGCACAGCGCCATAAACTTGATGCAGGTGGAAATTGTCTTTCAACAAATTTCCTTCGGCAAGTGTACCGAATTTGTCGTCAAGTAAAAACTCACAATAGAGTGAGGTCGAATCCCACAGGGATTGATTGATCAAGCAACTTTAATTAGAAGATTGTTCTAGTTGAGCGAATTCAGAATTTGGGTTGAGAGTTGCAGAAAATAAAATGGCGGGAATGTAAATGACGGAAAAGTAAATGCTAGAATTAAAGAACTGAAAGTAAATGACTGAAATTAAATTGCAGAATTGTAAATGGGAATGGGGTGTTTGCTCATGAAAGTAAATGCAGAAATTAAAGAGAATGGGTGAGATCAGAATTTGGGAGTTCATTGGGCACAGGAGATGTTGCAATTCTCCGGATCAAGTTCATTTTCAACTCTTCCTCAATCAATGCACTCATTGATCTCCTTGGCAATCTTAATTGATTGAATTACAATTTCTTGCAATTCAATCTCTCAAATCTTGATCAATAGCCAATTCCTTGGTCAATTGCTCATGAGAAGAGATGAAGTGTGGTCATTGATTATACCACATGCATTTCCCAAATCAAGTTTTGAGAGGATTATAGTCACATATCCATCCAAACCCAATTTGGTCCAGCATGAGAAAGCATTTCTAGCTTGATCTCTTCATTCCTCTTTCAAGGTTCAGAAGAGATCCAAGTTTGAATAGTTTCTTTTCCAAGATAACTACCCAATGGGATGAAGATCGAAAGCTTTCAAGTAAAATCAAGAGAAAAGATAGAAGAAGAATGAAGAAAACTAGTATTGATCCATCAAATTACAACAGAGCTCCCTACCCAATGAAATGGGTTTAGTTGTTCATAGCTCTAAAAAAATGAGAACAAAGATGGAGAATACATCTGAACTAGAAGAGCAGAGAAAGTAAAATAGAGAGTAATGCTTTTTCCTTTCAGAACTCTTTCCAACTCCCCCAAATAATTCAAAGCTACTCCTATATATACTACTCTTCTATTCTTCTAGTTGATTCTTCAAGTCTTGGGCCTTTGGATCTTCAGTTTGGAGCAGTTCTCTTCTTCACTTAGGCTTGGTTTTACTTGCAGAGAGAAAGTGTGAAGTGGACAGAGACTTTAGCTCGAGACGTTAGAGGTGTTAATATTCAGTGAGAAAATGGGTTCGAAAACGTTAGTGTCATTCAACTTTTTCACTAACGTTTCTTACCCAAGTAAAGGCCACGTTAACCTCAACGTTAGTGGCACAAACGTTGCCACTAACATTGCCTCTTTGTCCTTCGCACACGTTATTGGGACTTAACTTTCCCAATAACGTTGAGAGCCTCCCCCTTTCCCACGTTAGAGTCCACGTTAACTTAGTTAACGTGGCTCTTTTAACGTAGGCATGCCAATCTTCGAGAACGTTAGTGACACTCAACATTGTCACTAACATTCCAATATGCCCCTATTCACGTTAGAGTCCACGTTAACTAGGTTAACGTGGCTTCTAACGTGGCTTTGCAAACTATTTCCAACGTTAGTGACAATGTTGAGTGTCACTAACGTTGGCTCATCTTTCACTCATTGCCGTTAGCTTCCACGTTACTAAGTTAACGTAGAAGTTAACGTGGCTCCTTGGGGTTTTGTGGTTGCTTCCAACGTTAGTGACAATGTTGGGTGTCACTAACGTTGTCGACCATTCTTGCCTCTCATGTTAGCTCCCATGTTAACCAAGTTAACGTGGAAGTTAACGTGGTACATTGCACCTTAGGCCAACGTTAGTGACAATGTTGAATGTCACTAACGTTGGCTTCCTTCCCCTTGTTAACGTTAGAGGCCACGTTAACCAAGTTAACGTGGACTCTAACGTGGCCACTTATGATCATTGGCCAACGTTAGTGATAATGTTAAGTGTCACTAACGTTGGCTCAAAATCCTTTCTTCACGTTAGAGCTCATGTTAACTTAGTTAATGTGACTCTTAACGTGGGCAATGATGGCTTCGAGAGCGTTATTGGCAATCACTTTTCTCATTAACTTTGCAAGTTACCTCCCATTCCACGTTAGTGGCCACGTTAATTAGATTAACGTGACTGCTGAGTGGTTCTTCCTTGCTTCCTTTGGTCCTGAAATCAAGCAATAGAGTGCATCAAAGTTCTAGTCCAAGTCATGGGTAATGCAACATACAATTTGTCAATAGATTCATGCAAAATCCTCATGAAATCATGTAAAATTCACAATGTATGCTTGAATCAAGGTGTAAGTGAATATCTACCCAAAACTAGCTTATTTCCTAAGGAAATACATGAAACTACCCTAAAAACAGTAAAGAAAAGGTCAGTGAAACTGGCCAAGATGCCCTTGCATCAGCAAGATGCATGCACAAGATCCTATTGGAGGATAATGCCAAGCCAGTGGTTCAACCACAAAGGCGGCTAAATCCAGCCATGAAGGAGGTGGTGCAGAAAGAGGTCACTAAGTTACTAGAGGCTGGGATTATTTATCCTATTTTTGATAGTCCCTGGGTGAGCCCTGTTCAAGTTGTCCCCAAGAAGGGAGGCATGACAGTGGTTCATAATGAAAAGAATGAATTGGTTCCTACAAGAACAGTTACGGGATGGCGTATGTGTATTGACTACAGAAGGCTCAATACAGCCACCAGAAAGGATCATTTTCCTTTACCATTCATAGACCAGATGCTAGAAAGACTAGCGGATCATGATTATTACTGCTTTTTGGATGGCTATTCAGGCTACAATCAAATTACAGTGGACCCTCAAGATCAAGAGAAAACAACATTCACCTGTCTTTCTGGCGTATTTGCTTACAGAAGAATGCCTTTTGGTCTATGCAATGCACCTGCAACTTTTCAGAGGTGCATGCTATCCATCTTCTCTGATATGGTAGAGAAGTTTCTGGAAGTCATTATGGATGACTTCTCAGTATTTGGAGACTCATTCAGCTCCTGTCTTGATCATCTAGTACTTGTCCTGAAAAGGTGCCAAGAGACTAACCTGATCTTAAACTGGGAGAAATGTCACTTTATGGTGACTGAAGGAATTGTCCTTGGGCACAAAATTTCAAGCAAGGGAATAGAGGTGGATCAAGCAAAGGTAGAAGTAATTGAAAAATTACCACCACCTGCCAATGTTAAGGCAATCAGAAGCTTTCTGGGGCATGCAGGATTCTACAGAAGGTTTATAAAGGATTTTTCAAAAATTGCAAAACCTCTAAGCAACCTGCTAGTTGCTGACACACCATTTGTGTTTGACACAGAGTGTCTACAGGCATTTGAGACCCTGAAAGCCAAGCTGGTCACAACACCAGTCATCTCTGCACCAGACTGGACATTACCATTCGAACTAATGTGTGATGCCAGTGACAATGCTATTAGTGCAGTGTTGGGACAGAGGCACAACAAGCTTCTGCATGTCATTTATTATGCTAGCCGTGTCCTAAATGACGCATAGAAGAATTACACAACCATAGAAAAAGAGTTACTTGCAGTGGTTTATGCCATTGACAAGTTTAGATCCTATTTAGTAGGATCAAAAGTGATTGTGTACACTGACCATGCTGCTCTTAAATACTTACTCACAAAGCAGGATTCAAAACCCAGGCTCATAAGATGCTTGTTGCTTCTGCAAGAGTTTGATATAGAAATAAGAGACAGAAAAGGGACAGAGAACCAGGTAGCTGATCACTTGTCCCGGATAGAACCAATAGCTGGGGCGTCCCTCCCCTCTACTGAGATCTCTGAGACCTTTTCAGATGAGCAACTCTTTGCCATTCAGGAAGCACCATGGTTTGCAGACATTGCAAACTATAAAGCTGTGAGGTTCATACCCCAGGAGTACAGCAGGGTGCAAAGAAAAAAATTAATTTCAGATGCCAAGTACTACCTATGGAATGAGCCATATCTCTTTAAGAGATGTGCAGACGGAATGATCCGCAGATGTGTACCTAGAGAGGAAGCACAAAGGATCCTATGGCATTGCCATGGATTATAGTATGGGGGACATTTCAGAAGTAAGCGAACAGCCACTAAGGTCCTCCAATGTGGCTTCTACTGGCCTACTCTCTATAGGGATGCCCAAGAGTTTGTGCGTAACTGTGACAGTTGCCAAAGAGCTGGTAACTTGCCTCATGGTTACGCCATGCCTCAACAAGGGATCTTAGAGATTGAATTGTTTGATGTATGGGGTATTGACTTCATGGGTCCCTTCCCACCATCATACTCAAACACTTATATTCTGGTGGCAGTAGACTATGTATCTAAATGGGTAGAAGCAATTGCCATACCCAACAATGATACCAAGATCGTGCTGAAATTCCTCCAGAAACACATCTTCAGTAGGTTTGGTGTTCCCAGAGTACTAATCAGTGATGGAGGCACTCATTTCTGCAATAAACAGCTGTACTCTGCTATGGTCCGATATGGAATTAGCCACAAAGTAGCAACTCCATATCATCCACAGACAAATGGGCAAGCTGAAGTCTCTAATAGAGAGCTAAAAAGAATCCTGGAACAGACTGTAATTACCTGTAGAAAGGATTAGGCAAAGAGCTTGGATGATGCTCTGTGGGCATACAGAACAGCATTCAAGACTCTTATAGGAACCTTTCCATACCAACTTGTGTATGGCAAGGCCTGTCATCTGCCCGTGGAACTGGAACATAAAGCTTACTGGGCAACCAGATTTCTAAACCTGGATGCTAAGTTAGCTGGTGAAAAAAGATTGCTCCAGCTAAATGAGCTAGAGGAATTCAGACTCAGTGCCTTTGAAAATGCAAAAATTTATAAAAGAAAAGGCAAAAAAGTGGCATGACAAGAAGTTGTCATCCAGAGTCTTTGAGCTAGGACAAAAAGTTCTGCTCTTCAACTCTAGGCTCAGACTATTCCCAGGAAAACTGAAATCCCGATGGAGGGGCCCGTATGTGATTACAGGAGTGTCACCATATGGATATGTTGAGCTTCAGGATATTGATCTGACAAAAAGTTCATTGTTAATGGATAGAGGATCAAACATTATCTTGAAAGCAATTTTGAGCAGGAATGCTCAAAACTGAGGCTTGAATGAGTCTCAGTAAAGGTCCAGCTAAAGACAATAAAGAAGCGCTTGCTGGGAGGCAACCCAGTCATTAGCAGGTTATTTGTTTTATTTAATAAAAGTTTGATATATATTCTTCAAGGTTGATCATCAAAATTGAAGGAATTCACAGAGTTACAGAAGGATTCAGTGAAAAAAAGCAGAGAAAAGGAGCTTGCTGGCAAGAAAATGCCAGTAAAGGGCACTCTGGGTGTTAAACGCCAGAATGGATATCATTCTGGGCGTTTAATGCCAGTAAAGGCACCATTTTGGGCGTTAAATGCCAAAATGGGCACCATTCTGGGCGTTTAACGCCAGAATTGCAGCATCCTGGGCGTTTAGCAAAATGCCCAGTGATAAAGGGGTTTCTGGCGTTTAACGCCAGCCAGGGTGCCTAGCTGGGCGTTAAACGCCCATAATGGCCAACAATTGGGCGTTAAACGCCAGAATGGATACCATTTTGGGCGTTTAACGCCAGAAAGGCAGGGGAAGGAGATTTTGCTTTCCACTTCAAATTTTTCACACTTTCATGTTTTGACCCATAATTTTCTACATAAACATGTTACAAATTTTCATCATTCACCCTCAAATTTCAAAAATCCAAGAATTTTCTAAATTATTTCTCAAATCTCTTTCAAATCTTTTCCAAATCTTCTTCAAAAACTCAAGTATTTTCTCAAATTCTTTCCATATCTTCTCAAATCTCTTTCAAAACTTTCGAAATCCCTCCCCCTCCCTTATAAATACACATTCGGCCATCCCCCTCTCTTCACCATTTGAATTTGTTTCTCCTCCTCTCTCTCCCCTTTCCTTTCTTTTGCTTGAGGGCAAGCAAACCTCTAAGTTTGGTGTGCTTTTCCGTGATCACTAAGCTAAGGCTCATCAAGACCATGGCTCCCAAAAAAAAAAAACAAACCAATTCAAGAGGCAAGAAAGAGAATACTCCAAAGAATCTTTGGAGTCAAGAGAGGTTCTTAACCAAAGAACATGCAGACCATTACCACAAAATAATGGGTCTAAGGTCAGTGATCCCGGAAGTTAAATTCGATCTGAAAGAAGACGAATATCCGGAGGTCCAAGAGCAAATTCGAAATAGAGGATGGGAAATTCTAGCCAATTCTGAGACAAAGGTTGGAAGAAACATGGTTCAGGAATTCTACTCAAATCTGTGGCTGACAGATAAGCAGAGAATGACTGGAACTGCTTTTCATACCTACAAAACCATGGTTAGAGGGAGAACTATTTACTTCCATCTAGACAAAATAAGAAAGGTCTTCAAACTGCCTCAACTACAAGATGATCCTGAATCCTTTAATAGGAGAATGGTGAGAGCAGATAAGGGGTTGGATCAAGTTCTAGAGGACATATGCCTCCCTGGAACTAAGTGGATAACCAATTCAAAAGGTGTCTGGTGCACGAATTTGTAATCCGCACAACTAACCAGCAAGTGCACTGGGTCGTCCAAGTAATACCTTACGTGAGTAAGTGTCGATCCCACGGAGATTATTGGTTTGAAGCAAGCTATGTTTATTTTATTATTCTTAGTCAGGATATTAATTAAAATTATAAGTTGGAATTATTAGATTTGATTGGAAAAATGAAAGAGAATAATAGCGTTACTTGTTGTGCAGTAATGAGAAATATGTTGGAGTTTTGGAGATGCTTTGTCCTCTGAACTTCAACTCTTCCTTGAAATCCTTCAACACACGAAAAGTCCCTTCCATGGAAAGCACTATGTAGGGTATCATCGTTGTCAATGGCTACCTCCCATCCTCTCAGTGAAAACGTTCCTATGCTCTGTCACAGCACGGCTAATCATCTGTCGGTTCTCAATCAGGTTGGAATAGAATCCATTGATTCTTTTGCGTCTGTCACTAACGCCCAGCCTTCAGGAGTTTGAAGCTCGTCACAGTCATTCAATCCCAGAATCCTACTCGGAATACCACAGACAAGGTTTAGACTTTCCGGATTCTCATGAATGCCGCCATCAATCCGGCTTATACCACGAAGATTCTGCGTAATGAATCTAAGAGATACTCATTCAGTCTGATGTAGAACGGAGGTGGTGTCAGGCACACGTTCATGGTTTGGGAAGGTGATGAGTGTCACGGATCATCACCTTCTCCATAATTAAGCGCGAATGAACATCTTAGATAAGAACAAGCGTGTTTGAATGGAAAGCAAAGGAATTGTATTAATTCATCGAGACGCTGCAGAGCTCCTCACCCCCAACAATGGAGTTTAGAGACTCATGCCGTCAAAAGGTATGTAATTCAAATCTGAAAATGTCATAAGGTACAGAATAATTCTCTAAAAGTTGTTTAAATAGTAAACTAGTAACCTAGGTTTACAGAATATGAGTAAACTAAGATAATTGGTGCAGAAATCCACTTCTGGGGCCCACTTGGTGTGTGCTGGGGCTGAGACTAAAGCTATCCACGAGTAGAGGCTTTTCTTGGAGTTGAACTCCAAGTTATGACGTGTTTTGGGCGTTCAACTCCGGATCATGACGTTTTTCTGGCGTTTAACTCCAGACAGCAGCATGTACTTGGCGTTCAACGCCAAGTTACGTCGTCTATCTTCGCGCAAAGTATGGATATTATTATTGCTGGAAAGCCCTGGATGTCTACTTTCCAACGCCGTTGAGAGCGCGCCAATTGGACTCCTGTAGCTCCAGAAAATCCATTTCGAGTGCAGGGAGGTCAGGATCCAACAGCATCAGCAGTCCTTTTTCAGCCTAAATCAGATTTCTGCTCAGCTTCCTCAATTTCTGCCAGAAAATACCTGAAATCAAAGAAAAATACACACACTCATAGTAAAGTCCAGAAATATGATTTTTGCTTAAAAACTAATAAAATTCTATTAAAAACTAATTAAAACATACTAAAATCTACATGAAATTACCCCCAAAAAGCGTATAAAATATCCGCTCATCACAACACCAAACTTAAACTGTTGCTTGTCCTCAAGCAACTAGATAAATAAAATAGGTTTTAACAGAAATTAAGAAGTAATGATATTTTAGAGTTTTAAATGAAGCTCAGATTCTTATTAGATGAGCGGGGCTTGTAGCTTTTTGTTTCTGAACAGTTTTGGCATCTCCCTTTATCCCTTGAATTTCAGAATGATTGGCATCCATAGGAACTCAGAATTCAGATAGTATTATTGATTCTCCTAGTGTAGTATGTTGATTCTTGAACACAGTTATTTTATGAGTCTTGGCCGTGGCCCTAAGCACTTTGTTTTCCAGTATTACCACCAGATACATAAATGCCACAGACACATGACTAGGTGAACCTTGTTCAGATTGTGACTTAGCTTTGCTAGAGTCCCCAGTCAGAGGTGTCCAGGGCTCTTAAGCACACTCTGTTTGCCTTGGATCACGACTTTAACCACTCAGTCTCAAGTTTGTAACTTGGACCTGCATGCCACAAGCACATGGTTAGGGACAGCTTGGTTTAGCCGCTTAGGCCTGGATTTTATTTCCTTGGGCCCTCCTATCCATTGATGCTCAAAGCCTTGGATCCTTTTTACCCTTGCCTTTTGGTTTTAAGGGCTTGTGGCTTTTTCTATTGCTCCTTCTTCTCTTTTTTTTTTCATCTGCTTTTTCTTGCTTCAAGAATCAATTTCATGATTTTTCAGATCATCAATAATATTTTTCGTGTTCCTCATTCTTTCAGGAGTCAATATTCATCAAATTCAAAGTACAAGTTATGCACTGTTCAAGCATTCATTCAGAGAACAAAAAGTATTGCCACCACACATAATTAATTATAATTTTTATTATTAAGAACTCGAAAAATATAGATTACTTCTTTATTCTAAAAAATCTACTACTTTATTCATGCCTGATGATGATGAGAAAAATAATTTATAGCTTAATTGGAAATAAAATCAAAATAGACATACTAATTACTACTAAATATCTCCTAAGGTAAATTTCTATAATAATACTATCACTAAGTTAAAGCAAAAAAATTGGAACTCAGCAACCTGTTGTTTTGAGGAGTAGATGTTCCTCTAATCTGTGGGGTGCTTTTCAAGGATTAATTTTTGGCGCTTTAGCTCCCTTAGATCACGCCCCTGCTCTTCCTGTTCCTTAAGCAGTTTGCAAAGCATGCTACTTTGATTGTTCTGTTCTTCCTTTATTTGGTCCATAGCTTCTTGCAATTTGGAAATAGAAGCCTCAAGATGTTCCCAATATTCGAATTGAGGCAGTTCTGGGAGGGCTTCCTGTGCTCTCCTCTTGGCTGAATCATCTTGTTGCTGTTGTCTGACCATTGATATTCCAGTGATTGGCCTCTTGGTGCGCGAAATTGTGAACAATACCTTTTCACAACTCTCATAATCCCCGGTCATGAACTCCAAAAACTTGGTAGCTCAATTCCATGGCATTACACAACTTCGCACAACTAACCAGCAAGTGCACTGGGTCGTCCAAGTAATACCTCACGTGAGTAAGGGTCGATCCCACGGAGATTGTCGGTATGAAGCAAGCTATGGTCACCTTGTAAATCTTAGTCAGGCAGACTCAAATGGGTATAGTGATATACGAATAAAGCATAAAGATAAAGATAGAGGTACTTATGTAATTCATTGGTAGGAACTTCAGATAAGCGTATGAAGATGCCTTCCTTCCGTCTCTCTGCTTTCCTACTGTCTTCATCCAATCCTTCTTACTCCTTTCCATGGCAAGCTTATGTAGGGTTTCACCGTTGTCAGTGGCTACCTCCCATCCTCTCAGTGAAAATGTTCCTATGCTCTGTCACAGCATATGGCTAATCAGCTGTCGGTTCTCGGTCAGGCCGGAATAAAATCCATCGATTCTTTTGCGTCTGTACTAACGCCCGCCTGCTAGGAGTTTGAAGCACGTCACAGTCATTCAATCATTTAATCCTACTCAGAATACCACAGACAAGGTTAGACCTTCCGGATTCTCTTGAATGCCGCCATCAGTTCTTGCCTATACCACGAAGACTCTGATCTCACGGAATGGCTGGCTCATTTGTCAGGCGAGCACTCGGTTGTCAGGCGATCAACCATGCATCGTGTATCAGGAATCTAAGAGATATTCACTAGAGCCTTGATTGCTTGTAGAACAAAAGTGGTTGTCAGTCACCTTGTTCATAAGTGAGATGATGATGAGTGTCACGGATCACATCATCAAGTTGAAAACAAGTGATATCTTGGACAAAGAACAAGCGGAATTGAATAGAAGAACAATAGTAATTGCATTAATACTCGAGGTACAACAGAGCTCCACACCTTAATCTATGGTGTGTAGAAACTCCACCGTTGAAAATACATAAGAACAAGAGTGATCATTGGTTTCGGCCCCAGAGAGGGAACCAGAAGAACCAAGATGAAAATACAATAGTAAAAGGTCCTATATATAGAGAACTAGTAGCCTAGGGTGTACAGAGATGAGTAAATGACATAAAAATCCACTTCCGGGCCCACTTGGTGTGCTTGGGCTGAGCAATGAAGCAATTTCGTGTAGAGACTCTTCTTGGAGTTAAACGCCAGCTTTTATGCCAGTTTGGGCGTTTAACTCCCATTTGGGTGCCAGTTCCAGCGTTTAACGCTGGGATTCCTGAGAGTGACTTTGAACGCCGGTTTGGGCCATCAAATCTTGGGCAAAGTATGGACTATATATATTGCTGGAAGCCAGGATGTCTACTTTCCAACGCCGTTGAGAGCGCGCCAATTGGGCTTCTGTAGCTCCAGAAAATCCACTTTGAGTGCAGGGAGGTCAGAATCCAACAGCATCCAGTCCTTTTCAGTCTCTGAATCAGATTTTTGCTCAGGTCCCTCAATTTCAGCCAGAAAATACCTGAAATCACAGAAAAAAACACACAAACTCATAGTAAAGTCCAGAAAAGTGAATTTTAACTAAAAACTAATAAAAATATACTAAGAACTTAACTAAAACTACTAAAAACATACTAAAAACAATGCCAAAAAGGGTACAAATTATCCGCTCATCACAACACCAAACTTAAATTGTTGCTTGTCCTCAAGCAACTGAAAATCAAATAAGATAAAAAGAAGAGAATATACTATAGACTCCAATTATCAATGAAACTTAGCTCCAAATTAGATGAGCGGGACTAGTAGCTTTTTGCCTCCGAATAGTTTTGGCATCTCACTTTATACTTTGAAATTCAGAATGATGGCTTCTTTAGGAACTCAGAATCCAGATAGTGTTATTGATTCTCCTAGTTAAGTATGAGATCTGAACACAGCTACTTATTGAGTCTTGGCCGTGGCCCAAAGCACTCTGTCTTCCAGTATTACCACCGGATACATACATGCCACAGACACATAATTGGGTGAACCTTTCAGATGTGACTCAGCTTTGCTAAAGTCCCCAATTAGAGGTGTCCAGGGTTCTTAAGCACACTCTTTTGCCTTGGATCACAAACTTTATTTCTTTCTTTTCTTTTCTTTTTTTCTCCCCTTTTTTTTCGTTTTTCTCCTTCTTTTTTTTTTTGTATTCACTGCTTTTTCTTGCTTCAAGAATCATTTTTATGATTTTCAGATCCTCAGTAACATGTCTCCTTTTTCATCATTCTTTCAAGAGCAACAATTTTAACATTCATGAACAACAAATCAAAAGACATATGCACTGTTTAAGCATACATTCAGAGAACAAAAGCATTGCCACCACATCAAATAATTAAGCTAGTTTTAAAGATGAATTCGAAATCCTGTACTTCTTGTTCTTTGTAATAAAAACAGTTTCATTTAAGAAATGTGATGGATTCATAGGACATTCATAACTTTAAGGCATAGACACTAAGACACTAATGATCACAAGACACAAACATAGATAAACATAAGCACTAAAATTCGAAAAAAACAGAAAATAAAGAACAAGGAGATTAAAGAAAGGGTCCACCTTAGTGATGGCGGCTCTTTCTTCCTCTTGAAGATCCTATGGAGTGCTCGAGCTCTCAATGTCTTTCCTTGTCTTTGTTGCTCCTCTCTCATGATTCTTTGATCTTCTCTAATGATGATGGAGTGTTCTTGATGCTCCACCTTAGTTGTCCCATGTTGGAACTAAACTCTCCTAGGGAGGTGTTAATTTGCTCCCAATAGTCTTGTGGAGGAAAGTGCATCCCTTGAGGCATCTCAGGGATCTGATGAGAGGGAGTCTCTTGTTTGCTCCATCCTTTTTAGTAATGGGCTTGAGGTCATGCCTTCTCAGTTGAACCGGCTTTCCTCTTGAATCTCTCTTTCATTGAACGCCCTCTTCACAAATGTTTATGAGGACTTGGTCCAACCTTTGATCAAAGTTGACCCTTCTTCATGGCCACAACTTCATAGAAAGTGGTCTTGATGCACCCTTGAGATGAATCTCTCCATCTCCCATGACTCGGAGGTGGAAGCTTTTGCCTTCCCTTTCCTCTTTCTAGAGGTTTCTCCGGCCTTGGATGCCATAAATGGTTATGAAGAAACGAAAAAGCAACGCTTTTACCACACCAAACTTAAAAGGTTTGCTCGTCCTCGAGCAAAAGAAGAAAGAAGAGAGTAGAAGAAGAAGAAATGAGGAAGAAGGGAATGGCTTTTGTGTTCGGCCAAAGAGGGGGAGAAGTGGTGATTAGGTTGTGTGAAGATGAAGGGGTGAAGAAGGGTATATATATAAGAGGGGGGAGGGTAAAGTTTGGTCAAGTGAGGGTGGGTTTGGGTGGAAAAGTGGTTTGAATTTGAATGGTGAGGTAGGTGGGGATCCTGTGGGGTCCACAGATCCTGTGGTGTCAAGGAAAAGTCATCCCTGCACCAAATGGCATTCAAAATCACGTTTTGAGCCATTTCTGGCATTAAACGCCGGGCTGGTGCCCATTTCTGGCGTTTAACGCCAGGTTCTTGCCCTTTTCTGGCGTTTAACGCCAGTCTGGTGCCCCTTTCTGGCGTTAAACGCCCAACTGCTAGCCTCACTGGCGTTTAAACGCCAGTGAGTTCTTCCTCCAGGGTGTGCTGTTTTTCTTCCTGTTTTTCATTCTGTTTTTGCTTTTTCAATTGATTTTGTGACTTCTCATGATCATCAACCTACAAAAAACATAAAATAACAAAAGAAAATAGATAAAATATAACATTAGGTTGCCTCCCAACAAGCGCTTCTTTAATGTCAGTAGCTTGACAGATGGCTTCATGGAGCCTCACATTTTTCAGAGCAATGTTGGAACCTCCCAACACCAAACTTAGAGTTTGAATGTGGGGGTTCAACACCAAACTTAGAGTTTGGTTGTGGCCTCCCAACACCAAACTTAGAGTTTGATGTGGGGGCTCTGTTGACTCTGATTTGAGAGAAGCTCTTCATGCTTCCTCTCCATGATGACAGAGGGATATCCTTGAGCCTTAAACACCAAGGATTCTTCATCCACTTGAATGATCAACTCTCCTCTATCAACATCAATCACAGCCTTTGCTGTGGCCAGGAAGGGTCTGCCAAGGATGATGGTTTCATCCATGCACTTCCCAGTCTCTAGGATTATGAAATCCGCAGGGATGTAATGGTTTTCAATCTTTTACCAAAACATTCTCTACAAGTCCATGAGCTTGTTTTCTTGAGTTGTCTGCCATCTCCAGTGAGATTCTTGCAGCTTGTACCTCAAAGATCCCTAGCTTCTCCATTACAGAGAGAGGCATGAGGTTTACACTTGACCCTAAGTCACACAGAGCCTTCTTGCAGGTCATGGTGCCTATGGTACAAGGTATGGAAAACTCATCAGAGCTCATGAATGGCAGAAGTAAATCCAATGGAATCTCTATGGTCTCAATTTGAGCCTCAGATTCCCATAGTTCCTCATTGGGGAACTCAATGGAGGTCAGTGCACGCCCACTGAGGTCTTCCTCAGTGGCGTTCACTTCCTCTCCTTCCTCTCCAAATTCGGCCATGTTGATGGCCTTGCACTCTCCTTTTGGATTTTCTTCTGTGTTGCTTGGGAGAGTACTAGGAGGGAGTTCAGTAACTTTCTTGCTCAGCTGTCCACTTGTGCTCCAAATTCCTAATGGAGGACCTTGTTTCAGTCATGAAACTTGAGTGGTTTTGATTAGATCAGAGACCATAGTGCTAAGTCAGAGGGGTTCTGCTTAGAATTCTGTCTGTTGCTGAGAAGATGATGGAAAAGGCTTGCCATTGCTAAAACCTGTTTCTTCACCATTATTGTTGTTAAAACCTTGTTGAGGTCTTTCTTGATTCTTCCATGAGAAATTTGGGTGATTTCTCCATGAAGAATTATAGGTGTTTCATAGGGTTCTCCTAGGTAATTCACCTCTTCCATTGAAGGGTTCTCAGGGTCATAGGCTTCTTCTTTAGATGAAGCATCCTAGTACTGCTTGGTGCACTTTGCATTCCAGACAGACTTTGAGAAATCAAATTGACTTGTTGAGTCAATATCTTGTTCTGAGCCAAAATGGCATTCAGAGTATCAATCTCAAGAACTCCTTTCTTCTGATT